>NW_027206205.1:0-77500 GCF_024711535.1 Dipodomys merriami | reverse complement strand
CATCCATCCACCCATCCATCCATCGACCCACCCATCCACCCATCCATCCATCCATCCACCCATCCATCCATCCACCCATCCATCCACCCATCCACCCATCCATCCCCATCCATCCACCCATGCATTTACCCATCCATCCATCCATCCATCCATCCACCCATCCATCCATCCATCCATCCATCCATCCACCCACCCATCCATCCATCCATCCACTCGTGACTCAGTGAGGTACTTCCTGTGTTCATTCCCTTTATTTCCAGAGGTCAGGGAGGCCCTGGGATGGGTCAGGTCTTGGCCTTGTGTCCAGTGTCCTTCTGTCTGTCTGTCTGTCCGTCCGCAGGTCAGTTGAAGGCGGGCAGGCTGAAGAGCTCGGGTTGTATGTCACCCAAGGAGGGCAGCAGCAGGGTGGCCCCGGCCGTTGAGTTCGGGGTCGAGCTGGACGCTGGGCACCATGACCACCTGCATCCCCGCTGCCTGGGCGACCGCCATGCCGTGGGGCGTGTCCTCCAGCACCAGGTACTGCGGGGTCAGAGGGTGAGAGAGACACGCGGAGTGAGAGGTCGGCCGGGGGGTGGGCCGGGTGCCCAGTGTTGGAGGGAAGGAAGGGGGGAAGGAAGGAAGGAAAGAAGGAAGGAGGGAAGGAGGGAAGGAAGGAAGGATGAAAAGGAAGGATGGAGGGAAGGAACAAGAAGGAAGGAGGGAAGGAAGGAAGGAAGGAGGGAAGGAAAGAAGGATGGAGGGAAAGAAGGAAGGAGGGAGGGAAGGAGGGAAAGAAGGAGGGAAGGAGGGAAAGAAGGAGGGAAGGAGGGAGGGAAGGAAGGAGGGAAGGAAGGAGGGAGGGAAAGAAGGAGGGAGGGAAGGAAGGAAGGAGTGAAGGAAGGAGTGAAGGAAGGAAGGAAGGAGGGAAGGAAGGAGGGAAGGAAGGAGGGAAGGTGACCGTCGAGCCACGGCGTGCCTACTGGCATGTTCTGTGTGTGATTTCGAGGCCTCCCCCACCCAGGGCCTGGTGTGGGCCAGGTGAGCACTGTGCCAAGGAGTCTCCCTCCCTGTTCCCCTGGGGCTGTCTGTCCATCCGTCTCTCCATCCATCCATCCGTCTGTGTGATTGTGTGTCTGTCCGTGTCTCTCTGTCTGTCTCTGTGTGTCTGTCTGTCCCTATATCTGTCTGTCTGTGTCTCTGTGGTCGGTCTGTCTGGTCTGTTCTGTGTATCTGTCTGTCTGGACTCTTATGTCTGTCTGTCTGTCTCTGTATGTGTGTCTGTCTGTGTCTGGCCAAGTGTCTCTGTGTCTGTCTATCTGTGTGTGTCTGTCTCTGTATCCGTCTGTCTGTCTATATGCCTATTTGTGTGTCTCTGTAGTCTGTCTGTCTGTGTGTCTGTCTGTGTATGTATGTCTATCTCTCTGTCTGTCTATCGGTGTGTGTCTGTCTGTCCGTGTCTCTGTGCTCTGTCTGTCTGTCTGTCTGCCTGGTCTGTGTATCTGTGCGTCTGTCTGTGTCTATCTGTCTGTCTGTGTGTCTATCAGTGTGTCTGTCTGTGTCTCTGTGGTCTGTCTGGTAGGTCTGTGAATCTGTGTGTCTGTCCCGTCTCTTGTGTCTGTCTGTCTGTCTATCTGTCTGGTCTCTGTGTCTGTGTGTCTGTGTGTCTATCTCTCTGTCAGTGTGTCTGTCTGTCTATTGGAGTGTGACTGTCTGTCCGTGTCTCTGTGGTCTGTCTGTCTGTCTGTCTATGAGTCTGTCTCTGTGTCTGTGTCTCTATCTGGTTTGTCTGCCTGTCGGTCTGTGTGTCTATCTGCCTGTCTGTCTGTCTGCATGTCTGTCTGGTTTGTCCATGTGTCTATCTGTGTCTCTGTGTCCGTCTCTGCATCTATCTGTGTGTTTCTGTGTCTGGCTGTCTGTCTGTCTGGTCTGTGTATCTGTGTATCCGTCCATGTCTGTCTGTATGTGTGTCTCTCTGTGTGTGGTGTGTGTCTCTCTGTGTGTGGTCCATGCAGTGGACCCGAGGCCCGAGGCCTCGGTTTACCTGGTTGACGGGGGGTGGGGTGGATGAGGAGAGAACCTGCGGGTGCAGGCCAGGAAGATGTCCGGAGAACCTGTGGGCGCAGGCCAGGAAGATGTCCGGGGCGGGCTTGCTGGCCTTGACCTCGGGGTCATCACCCAGCACCACGTGGTGAAAGGCACCGAACAGCTCCCGGTGTGCGCTGGTCTTGGCCTGGTAGGACTCAGTCCCTGAGCTGGTGGCCAGGGCGAAGAGGATGCTGTGCTTCTGTATGTGGAGGATCAACTTCTCTGCACCTGGAGACAGAGAGACAGGAGGAGAAGAACTTAGGTCTTTGGTGGCCTAGGGGGGAAATCCACAAATCCATCCATCCACCCATCCATCTATCTATCCATCCATCCATCCACCCACCCATCCATCCACCCATCCATCTATCTATCCATCCATTCATCCATGCATCCATCCATCCATCCATCCACCCATCCACCGATCCATCCACCCATCCATCAATCCATCAATCCATCAATCAATCCATCTACCCAGCCAGCCACCCATCCATCCACTCATCCATCCAGCTACCCATCCATCCATCCATCCATCCATCCATCTACTCATCCATCCACCCACCCACCCATCAACCATCCATCTATCCAGCAAGCCACCCATCCATCCATTCATCCATCCACCCATCCATCCATTCATCCATTCATCCATCCACCCACCCATCCACTCATCTATCCATCCATCCATCCATCCATCCATCCATCCATTGACCCATCCATCAACCCATCCATCCACCCATCCACCCACCCATCCATCCATCAATTCATCCATCCACCCATCCATCCACCATCCATCCATCCATCCATCCACCCATCCATCCATCCACCCACCCATCCATCCATCCATCCATTCATCCACCCATCCATCCATCCATCCATCATCATCATCATCATTCATCATCATCATCATCATCATCATCATCATCATCATCATCATCATCATCATCATCATCATCATCATGGTGACCCTGGAAGGATGTGAACTCCGGGCATCATCATCATCATCATCATGGTGACCCAGGGCGTTTCCCAGGGCGACCGGCCGGGCCACATGCACGCACACGCACGCACACACGTGTATGAGCAGATGACATCTTGTCCCGAGCACTGGGCAGCGAGTCCTAGATAGGGTGGTGGAGACGGCACCGCGTTCTAGAAGGTTCTGAATCCAACGGTCATGGCAGATGGACCGGTGAAGTCTAGGATGTACACACAGACAGACAGACAGACAGACAGACAGACAGACAGACACACACACACACACACACACACACACACACACACACACACACACACACACACACACAACGGCCCGGGGAAAGGAGATGGTTCTAGAAAGTTTGTCCCTTTTCAGAGTTCTTCACCCAGACAGACAGACTGACAGATGGATAGATGGATGGATAGACAGATGGGTGGATGGATGGACAGACAGACAGAGAGATGGATGGACAGATGGGCGGAAGGATGGACAGACAGACAGACTGATACATGGATAGACAGATAGACAGATGGGTGGATGGATGGACAGACAGACAGACTGATAGCTAGCTAGATGGATGGATCGATGGACAGACAGACAGACTGATACCTAGATAGATGGATGGATGGATGGACAGACAGACTGAAAGATGGATAGATAAGACGGATAGACAGATGGGTGGATGGATGGACAGACAGACAGACTGATAGATGGGTAGATGGATGGATGGACAGACTGACAGATGGATAGATGGATAGACAGATGGGCAGATGGATGGACAGACAGATAGATGGATAGACAGGCAGACTGACAGATGGATAGATGGATAGACAAATGGGTGGATGGATGGACAGACAGACAGATGGATAGATGGATAATAGATGGATAGATGGATGGATGGACAGACAGACAGACTGACAGATGGACAGATGGATGGATAGACAGATGGACAGAAGGATGGACAGACAGGCTGGTAGGTGGATAGACAGACAGACGGATGGATAGATGATAGATAGATACACAGATAAGATACATGAATAGATGGATAGATGGATGGATGGTTGGACAGACAGAGAGATGTATAGATAGACACACAGACAGACAGATAGGTGGATAGATATAGTAGATAGATAGACAGATAGACATGTGGATAGACAGATGGATGGATGGATCCATGAATGGACAGACAGACAGAGAGTAGATAGACAGACACCTGGATAGACAGAGGGATGGATGCATAGATGGACAGACAGACAGATAGACGGATGGGTGGATGGGTGGATAGATGGGTGGATAGAAGGGTGGATGGATGGATGGGGGATGGGTGGGTGGATGGGTGGATGGATGGGTGGGTGGATGGATGTTGATTGAATATGGATGGGATTAACATTTACACACTTGAGTGACTTGGACCCAAGTCCTGATACAATATGGGTGGGATTAACGTTTGCACACTTCAGTGAGTTGGACCCAAGTCCTCATCTGGATGGAGGAGAGATGGAAGGGATTAACATTTGCACAATTGAGTGACGGACCCAACTCATCTCCATGGAGGAAGGAGGGAAGGGATTAACATTTGCACACTTGAATGAGTTGGACCCAAGTCCTGCTGTTGATGGAATATGGAAGGGATTAACATTTGCACAGTTGAGTGACTTGGACCCAAGTGTTCATCTCAATGGAGGATGGATGGATGGGTGGATGGATGGATGGATGGGTGGGTGGATGGATGAGTGGATGGATGGGAGGGTGGATGGATGGATGGATGGGTGGATGGATGGATGGGTGGATAGATGGGTGGATGGGTGGATGGATGGATGGATGGATAGATGGGTGGATGGGTGGATGGATGGATGGGTGGATAGATGGATGGGTGGATGGATGGATAGGTGGACGGATGGGTGGATGGATGGATGGGTGGATCAGAGGGTGGATGGGTGGATGGATGGATGGATGGATGGATGGGTGAATAGATGGGTGGATGGATAGGTGGATGGGTGGGTGGATGGATGGGTGGATGGATGTTGATTAAATATGGGTGGGATTAACATTTTCACACTTGAGTGACTTGGAACCAAGTCCTGACCTCAATGGAGTAGGTCAAGCTCTGTCTCTGTCTCTGTCTGTCTGTCTGTCTGTGTCTTCTTCTGTCTGTCTCTGTCTTTGTCTGTCTCCTCTGTCAGTCTGTCTGTTGGTCTGCGTGTCTCTACCTGTCCATGTCTGTGTCTGTCTGTCTTTGTCTCTCTGTCTCTGTCTGTCTCCTCTGTCAGTCTGTCTGTGTCTCGTTCTCTCTTTCTTTGTCTGTCTGTCTGTGTCTGTCAGTCTACTTCTGTCTCTGTCTTTCTGTCTGTCTGTCTCGTCTGTGTCTGCCTGTTGGTCTGCCTGTCCATGTCTGTCTCACTGTCTGTCTGTCTCTGTCTCATTCTGTCTTTGTCTGTCTCGGTCTGTCTGTCTGTCATCAGTGTACTTCTGACTTCTGTGTCTGTCTGTCTCTTTGTCTCTCTGTTTCTGTCTCCTGTGTTTGTCTGGGTCTCGTTCTGTCTTTCTTTGTCTGCCTGTGTCAGTATCTGTCTGTCTGTGTGTCTGTCTGTCTGTGTCTCTCTGTCATTCTCTGTCTGCCTTTCGTGTCTGTCTGTCATTCTCTGTGTCTGTCTGTCTTTCTCTGTGTCTGTGTCTGTCTCTGCCTATGTCTGTCTGTCCATCTGTCTGTGTCTCTCTCTGTGTCCATCTGTGTGTCTGTCTCTGTCTGTCTTTGTCCCAGTGTCTGTCTGTCTTGCTCTATGTCTGTCCGTCTCTGTCTGTCGGCCTGTGTCTGTCTCTCTCTGTCATTCCCTGTCTGTCTGGCTCTGCCTCTGTCTGTCTGTCTCTCTGTCTGTCATTCTGTGTCTGTCTGTCTATGCCTGCCCATGTCTCTGTCTTCTCTGTGTCTGTCTGTGTCCATCTATCTGTCTGTGTCTCTCTGTGTCCATCTGTGTGTCTGTCTCTGTCCCAGTGTCTGTCTGACTCTGTTTCACTGTCCCTGTGTCTGTCAGTCTGTCTCTGGGAACCGCGCATGCTTGTTGCAGGGCAGCGCAGCCCAATCCCGCGCATGCGCAGATCCGTACCTCACAGAGCCCGGGGAGCACACGCATGCGTGTTCCTGCTCGGCGGGGGGGGGCGGGGGAGGGGAGGGACGGGGCGTGCTGGCTCATGCATGTGCGGTACAGCGCGGAGGACCTCCCCCCCCAGGTGGCACGCATGCGCAGTACCAACCAGACCAACCGAGGGAATCCCACGCATGCACGCACCACACGCTCGGCCCAGACGGTGCCGGACGACTCAACCAGTGCGCATGCGCAATGCGGACGGAACCTCGATCCTCCGGAGTCCCCTAGGCACCTCCCGGCGGACTCACGCTGTGCGCATGCGCAACTCGACCCTCCAGGGTCCGCTCTGCGCCTCCCTGCCGATTCAACCTGTGCGCATGCGCCGTGGGTCCACACGCGGGAGGGCAGTGGGAACAAGCAGCCAAGGGACACGCATGCGCAGCGGCGCTCCGCCGGGAGAGCTAGGCCCCTCCCTGCTGACGAACCCTGTGCGCATGCGCATTGGCGCAGGCTGGCTCAGCCCCTCCCAGCTGCCTAACCCTGTGCGTAAGCGCAATGGCGCTCCGCCAGGCCGGCTCAGCCTGTCCCCGCTGAAGAACACTCTGCGCATGCGCAATGGCTCTCCGCTGGGAGCGTTCGGGCCCTTCCCCGCTAACCCTATGTGCATGCGCAGTGGCGCTCCGCCGAGAGCGCGAGCATGCGCGCCCGCGTCTTGGCGCCGGCTGATGACATCGATGCGACGGCGCCGGCGGCCGCGCCCGGAAATACAGCCGTGGCGGGGCCGCGGAGCGTCGCCGCCGCCGCCGCCATGGCCACCACTATGCCGTCCGGATCCGGAAGCGGAAGCGGAAGCGCGCAGGAACCCCGAGGACGCCGACCCGGGCGGCCCCCGGGTCACCTTCGGTGCGTGGAGGCCTCCAGGACGAGGCGCCTTTAAGAGGCGGGGACGCTGGAGGGCGTGGCTTTCTGATGGGCGTGGCGTCGCGGTGGGCGTGGCCTGCAGGGCGTGGAGCTGACAGGAGAGTCAGTGGGGGGCGTGGCCTGGAACAGAGGCCATTGGGCCGCTGGGGTTTGGGGGCGTGGCCTGGAAAGACGCCATTGGGCAGCTGGACGTAATGCCATTGGTCGGCTGGGCTGGGGGGCGTGGCTTGGAAGTAAGGCCATTGGGCCGCTGGGCCTAGGGGGCATGGCCTGGCAGGAACTAGGCTATTGAGGGTCCTGGCTTTGGGGGTATGGCTTGGAAGTAAGGCCATTGGGCGGCTGGTCCTGGAGGGGCGTGGCCTGGCAACAGTGATGCTATTGTGTAGTCTGGCTTTGAGGGCGTGGCCTGGGCATGCTGCCATTGGATGGCTGGCCTGGGGGGCGTGGCCTGGCAGGAACCAGGCCGTTGGGTGCCCTGGCTTTGGGGACTTAGCACCCACCACCTCCCCATGGTGACTCAGGGACTGAGCACCCAGCACCTCTCCATGGTGACCCAGGGCAGGGACTGAGCACCCAGCACCTCCCCATGGTGACCCAAAGTGGGGACTCAGCACCCAGCACCTCACCATAGTGACTCAGGATGGGGACTGAGCACCCAGCACCTCCCCATGGTGACCCAGGATGGGCAATAAGCCCCCAGTACCTGCCCATGGTGACCCAGGACCAAGACTAAGCACCCAGCACCTCCCCATGGTGACCTAGGGCCAGGACTAAGCACCCAGCACCTCCCCATGGTAACCCAGGATGGGGGCTAAGCACCCAGCAACTCCCCATGGTGACCCAGGGCCAGGTCTAAGCACCCAGCACCTCCCCATGGTGACCCAGGGCCAGGACTAAGTACCCAGCACCTCCCCATGATGACTCAGGGGAGGGACTGAGCACCCAGCACCTCTCCATGATTACCCAGGGACTGAGCACCCAGCACCTCCCCATGGTGACCCAATGTGGGGACTAAGCACCCAGCACCTTCCCATAGTGACTCAGGATGGGGACTGAGCACCCAGCACCTCCCCATAGTGATTCAGGATGGGGACTGAGCACCTAGCACCTCCCTATGGTGCCCCAGATCCAGGAGTAAGTACCCAGCACTTCCCCATGGTGACCAAGGGCAGGGACTAAGCACCCAGCACCTCCCCATGGTGACCCAGGACCAGGACTAAGCACCCATCACCTCCCCATGGTGACCCAGGGCCAGGACTAAGCACCCAGCATTATCCCATGATGACCCAGGGCTGGGACTAAGCACCTAGCACTATCCCAGGGTGACCCGGGGCCAGGACTAAGCACCCAGCACCTCCCCATGGTGACCCAGAGTGGGGACTAAGCATCCAGCACCTTCCCATAGTGACTCACAATATCCCCCAAGCACCCAGCACCATCCCATAATGACCCAAGACAGGAACTAAGCACCCAGCACCTCCCCAGGATGATCCCCAAGCACCCAGCACCACCCCATAGTAACCCAGGGCTGGGACTAAGCACCCAACACCTCATCATAGTGACCTAGGATGATTCCCAAGCACCCAGCACCATCCCATGACAACCCAGGGCTGGGACTAAGCAACCAGCACCTCCTCAGAGTAACCCAGGACCAGGACTAAGCACCCAGCACCATCCTATGATGACCCAGGGCTGGGACTAAGCACCCAGCACCTCCCCATGGTGACCCAGGGGAGGTACTGAGAACCTAGCACCATCCCATGATGACCCAGGACAGGGACTAAGCAACCAGCACCTCCTCAGAGTAACCCAGAACTGGAACTAAGCACCCAGCACCACCACCTGGGGAACAAGGACTGAGCCTAAGCATTCAGCACCTCTCCATGGAGACCGAGGATAGGAACTAAGCACCCAGCACCTCCCCATGGTGACCCAGGAACGGGACTTCACACCCAGCACCTCCCTACTGTTTACATGAGTCAGGTACCAAGCACCCAGCACCTGCCTATTACTAACTCAGGACAGGTACCAAGCACCCAGCACTTCCCCACAGGGACTCTGGATAATCAGCAAGCACCTAGCACCTCACGTGTGTGTCCTTTCCCTCCCCCTGACCCCATCCCAGGTTCTCCACGTGGCGCGATGACCGCTGGTTGTACAGGATGATGGACTATGTGCCTGGTGGCCAACTCCTCAGCTACCTGTGCGCCCGCCAAGATCCTGTGCGCACTGGCCTACCTGCAGGTGAGCGGACCAGCAATGATGGGGGCCGCCCATCCATCCATCCATCCATCCATCCACCCATCCATCCACCCATCGATCCTCCATCCATCCATCCACCCACCCATCCATCCATCCACTCATCCATCCATCCACCCATCCACCCATCCACTCATCCAGCCACCCATCCACCTATCCATCCATCCACCCATCCATCCACTCATCCACCCATCCACCCATCCATCCATCCATCCATCCACCCACCCATCCATCCACCCATCCATCCACCATCCATCCATCCAGAAAGTTCCAGAAAGTTCTCCCAAGGTTCCAGAAGGTCCCAGAAAGCTCCAGGTTTCAGAATAACTCAGCACATTCCCCAGGCAGGTGATCCCTCCACCCAGACACACCCCAACCTTCCCACCCCCCTTCCTTGGCCCAGGAATGATTTTGGAGGGGAGGGGGGAGGGAAGGAGGGTATTGATGATATTGGTATTGGTGTTGGTATTGATACTGATCCTCTCATGGTCTATTGATGATAGGTTTTCCCAGGGGATCTGTTTGATCTAAGGACTTGAGACGCTTCCAGGACAACCCATGGAACGTTCTAGAAAGAAGCCAGGGCTGGGGCTGGTTTCTATTTCCTCCCCACCCCCCCATTCTCCCCAACATCTGGGACCCAGTTGCGTTCATCCCTTGGGATTCTCCTCCATGGGAGAAGTTGAGGATGGATGATGACATCACCCCTTCCCATGATCCTTTGCGGTGACTGGTCCAGGGTCCCTTGACTATTCTTGTTGTTGTTGTTGTTGTTGATTTATTATGATGATTAGCTCATGTGCATGGTCTTGTCTTTCCCTTCCCCCCTCCCCAACCAAGCTTCTAGAAGCTTCTGGAACAAATTGCTGATGGATTTCCTGTGTGTGTGTCAGACTCAACCAGAAACCAGCCAATGGCTTCCTCTTCTCAACGCCTGGAAATCTGCCCAACACTTCCTGGAAGGGGGGAGGGGGAGGGGGAATGGAGGAAATGAATAATGAATGAATGAATTCCCTCCTTCCTTCCCTCCTTCCAATCCTTCCTTCCCTCCATCCTTTCTTCCTTCCTTCCCTCCTTCCTTCCTTCCTTCCTTCCTTCCTTCCTTCCTTCCTTCCCTCCTTCCTTCCTTCCTTCCTTCCTTCCTTCCTTCCTTCCTTCCTCCTTCCTTCCTCCTTCCTTCCCTTCTTCCTTCCTTCCTTCCCTCCTTCCTTCCTTCCTTCCCTCCTTCCCTCCTTCCTTTCTTCATTCCTTCCCTCCTTCCTTCCTTCCTTCCTTCGTTCCCTCCACTCCTTCCTTCCTTCCCTCCTTCCTTTATTCCCTCCACTTCTTCCCTCCTTCCTTCCTTCCTTCCCTCCTTCTCTCCTTCCTTCTTATGTCTTTCTGTCTGTCTCTGTGAGTCTCTGTATTTCTGTCTCTGTCTGTCTCTGTGTCTCTTTCTGTTTTGCAGTCTGTTTGTCTGTCACTCTGTCTCTGTCCATTTGTCTCTATGTCTCTGTGTGTCTGTCTCTGTATCTGTCTGTCTGTCTCTGTCTGTCTGTCTCTGCCTCTGTTCATCTGTCTGTCTGGCTAGCTATGTCTGTCTCTGTCTCTTTCTGTCTCTGTCTGTCTGTGTCTGTCTGTCTGTCTCTGACTCCATTTTTCTGTCTGTTTCTGTTTGTGTCTGTTCATCTGTCTCTGTGTGTCTGTCTGTCTGTCTCTGTGTTTCTCTGTATTTTTCTGTGTCTGTCTCTGTCTGTTCGTCTGTCGGTCTCTCTGTGTGTCTGTCTGTCTTCATCTGTCTGTCTCTGTGTGTCTCAATCTCTATCTGTCTCTGTCCGTTTGTCTCTCTGTCTATGTCTCACTCTGTATTTGTCTCTGTCTGTCTGTCCATCCGTCTGTCTGTCTCTGACTCCTTTTTTCTCTTTTACCGTTTCTCTGTCTCTATGGTTCTGTCTGTACGTCTGTCTGTCCCTGTCTGACTCTGTGTCTCTCTGTGTCTGTCCATTTGTCTGTCTCTCTGTCTGCCTTTGTCTGTCCATTTGTCTGTCCATCTGTCCCTGTCTGTTTCTCTGTCTATTTCTCTGTCTGTCTGTCTGTCTGTCTGTCTCTGTTCATCTGTCTCTCTGTGTCTGTCTGTCTGTCTGTCTGTCTATCTCTATTTCTGTCTGTCTCTATTTCTCTTTGTGACTTTCTGTCTGTCTGTTTCTCCGTCGGTCTGTTTATCTCTGTGTCTGTCTGTCTGTCTCTATGTCCATTTGTGTCTTTGTCTGTGTCTGTCTGTCTCTGGTTATCTGTCTGTGTCTGTCTGTCTCTCTGTCCATTTGTCTGTCTCTGTCTGTGTCTGTCTGTCTGTCTCTCTGTCTCTTTCTGGGTCTGTCTGTCTGTCTCTGACTCCATTTTTCTGTGTTTGTGTCTGTGTCTCTGTCTGTTTGTCCCTGTATCTGTGTGTTTGTCTGTCTGTCTCTGTCTTTCTCTATCTGTGTGTCATTCTCTCTCTGTGTCTGACTGTCTCTGTTCATCTGTCTCTCTGTGTTTCTCTCTATATATTTGTCTCTGTCTCTTTGTCTATCTGTCTGTCCCTGTCTGTGTGTCTCTCGGTCTCTATTTGTCTCTTTGTCTATCTCTATGTCCATGTCTGTCTCTGTATGTCTGTCTCTGTTCATCTGTCTCTCTGTGTCTGTCTGTCTGTATCTCTCTGCCTATCGCTCTGTGTCTATTTTTCTGTTTCTGTCTGTGTGTCTGTCCGTGTTCATCTACCTCTCTGTGTGTCTGTCTGTCTCTTGTGTTTCTCTGTATTTGTCTCTGTCTCTCTGTGTCCATCTGTCTGTCTATGTCTGTGAGACTGTCTGTCTGTGTTCATCTGTCTCTCTCTGTCTGTTTGTCTCTGTCTCTGTCTGTCCATCTGTCATTCTCTGTGTCCGTCTGTCTCTGTATCTGTTTGTCTCTATCTGTGTCTGTCTGTCTCTGTGTCTGTCTCTCTGTCCATGTCTGTCTCTGTTCATCTCTCTCTCTCTGTCTCTGTGTCTGTCTGTCTCTCTCTCTGTCTCTGTCTGTCTGTCTCTATATTTATCTGTCTGTATCTCTGTGTGTCTCTGTCTGTCTGTCTCTATATTTGTCTGTATCTCTCTGTCTGTCTGTCTGTGTCTGTCTGTCTATTTTTCTCTCTCTGTCTGTGTCTGTCCCTGTTCATCTGCCTCCCTGTGTGTCTGTCTGTCTCTTGTGTTTCTCTGTATTTGTGTCTGTCTCTCCATCTCTGTCTGTGTGTCTCTCTGTGTCTCTGTCTCTCTCTGTTTATCTGTTTCTGTCTGTGTTTTGTCTCTCTGTCTCTGTCTGTCCATCTGTCATTCTCTCTGTCTGTCTCTGTCTCTCTGAGTCTGTCTGTCTGTTCATCTCTCTCTGTGTCTGTCTGTCTGTCTCTCTGTCTCTGTCTGTCTGTCTATATTTGTATGTCTGTATCTCTCTGTCTGTCTCTCTGTGTCTGTCTATTTTTCCCTCTCTGTCTGTCTGTGTGTCTGTCCCTGTTTATCTGCCTGTCTGTGTGTCTGTCTGTCTCTGTCTCTCTGTCTCTCTCTGTCTATCTGTGTGTCTGTCTGTGTGTCTGTCTCTGACTCCATTCCTCTGTCTTTCTGGCTGCGTTTCCTCTCTGTCTGTCTGTCTATCCCCCCTCCTCCCCCGCCCCCCCACACCCCCTCTTTCTCAGCTCTGTGCCCCCCAGCCCACAGGTCTGGCCTTTTCCCCTTCCTCTCCCCTCCTCCTCCTCCTCCTCCTCCTCCTCCTCCTCCTCCTCCTCCTCTTCCTCCTCCTCCTCCTCCTCCTCCTCCTCCTCCTCTCTCTTTCCTTCCAGAACTTTCTCTTCGGCCATTTCTCCCTCCCCCTCCCCAGCATCCCCCCCTTCCCCGCCTGGCCTGGTGGGGGGATTCATGGTCTCCCCATCCCCCTCTCATCGACCCCCACCCCCTCTTTTTCTTCCCTGATTCCCCTCCCTCCTTTTCCCACTGACACCCCCCCTCAGCCCAGGCTGTGTGGGGCGGAGCTGAGGCTCAGGCCACAGCTTGGCGGGGTGGGGACATCTGGGCCTGGGCGGATAAAAGAGGAGCCCGCAAGCTGTGCTGTGCTGTCTGGAGATACAGGACAGAGAGACAGACAGACAGACAGACCAGGTGAGGGGGCCTGGACGAGGGGTGGAGGGGGGTGAGGGGATCTTGGGGTACAGGGGATCCTGGGAGGGGGGAAAGGGGGAGGTGTAGGGATTTGGGGGTTCTGGGGGTCAAGGAGGAGAGGTTAGGGGTCAGGGAGATGCAGGGGGAAACATGGTCAATCCTGGGGTTCCCAGGACCCCAAAGTTCATTGGGGGGAAAGCACAAGGATTCCTGGGAAGAGGGGGTCAAAGGCCCAGAGAGCAAAGGTCCTGGGGTGCAGCCAGCAAAGGAGTTCAAAGGTCAAGGAGGGGGGAGACAGGTCAGGGGAGGGCGGACACCTGGGACATGGGCAAGATCAGGGAGCCAAGGTCCTGGGGTGCAAAGTTCAGGGGTGAGGGAGTCAGGAAGAGGGGGAATGGGAAGTTCAGGGGTGCAGGGATCAGAGGTCACCAATCTGGGGGGTGAGGGAGGGCATCTGTCACGGGGGTCCTGGGTCCTAGGTTCCCCCAAGTTCAGAGGGGAAAAGCCCAGGGAGCAAAGGTCCTGGGGTGCAGAGTTCAGGGGGTGCAGGGGTCACAGGTCACAGGAATCTGGGGTACCAGGGTCCCAGGTCCCAGAGGTAATGGAAAACCCACCTTAGGGGTGCAGGGTGTCATGGTCCTCCTCTTCCTCCTCCTCCTCTTTCTCCTGTCCTCCTCCTCTTTCTCTTCTTCCTTCTCCTCTTCCTCTCTTCCTCCTCCTCTTCCTCCTCCTCCTCTTCCTCCCCATCCATCCATCCATCCACCCATCCATCCATCTACCCATCCATCCACCCATCCATCCATCCACCCATCCTCCCATCCATCCATCCATCCATCCACCCATCCATCCATCCACCCACCCATCCACCCATCCATCCATCCATCCACCCACCCACCCACCCATCCACCCATCCACCCACCCATCCACCCATCCACCCATCCTTCCACCCATCCATCCATCCACCACCCATCTATCCATCCATCCATCCACCCATCCATCCATCTACCCATCCATCCACCCATCCATCCATCCACCCATCCATCCACCCATCCATCCATCCACCCACCCACCCATCCATCCATCCACCCATTCATCCATCCATGAAGCCACGCCCCCTGTGGCTGGTCCAACCCATTCTCTTCCTCCTCCTTTTCCTCCTCTTCTTCCTCCTCCTCCTCCTTTTCTTCCTCCTCATTGTTATTACTATTATTCTCATCATAGTTATTATTATTACTGTTATTGACATTGTTGTTTTTACTATCATGGTTGTTACTGTTATTGTTAATATGATGGTTATGATCATCATTATTGTCATGGTTATTACTATTATGGGTATTGTGGTTATTATTGTTATTGTTGTCATGATGTTTGGGTTATTGTTATGATTGTTATTGTTGTTATTGTTACTATGGTGATGGTTATTATTATGGTTACTGCTATTGTTGTCATGATGGTTATTATTGTTATTGTTGTTGTCATTGTTATTATTATAGTTATTATTGTTGCCATGGTTATTACTATTATGGGTATTATGGTTATTATTGTTATCGTTGTTATTATTGTCATTGTTATTGATATTATAGTTGTTATTGTTGTCATGGTTATTATTGTCATTGCTATTGTTATTATAGTTATTATTATTGTCACAATGGTTATTGTTATTGTTGTTCTTGTTACTGTGGTGGTGACGGTCATTGGCATATTCTTCGCCAAGCCTTCCTTGTTGCTCAGGAGGCTGAGACCTGGAGGATCGTGGTTCAAAGCCACCTCCACCCCCTCTCCCCACCCCCCCCAGGACCAACCGAGAGACCCGGATCTCCAGTGAACCCCCCAACCTGGAAAGGTAGGTGAGGAGCTCCGGCCCCGCGTTCGCGTCCCGGGGAGGGGGGGCTGATGGAGGTGGGAGGAAGAGGAGGAGGAGGAGGAGGAGGGTGATGGGTGATAGGAAGCCAGGGGGAAATGGGGTGCTGAGTACTTAGTACTTAGTCCTGGGGAGGGGGGAGGGGGGATGGACAATGACAGAAACAGACAGACAGACAGAAGAGACACACAGACAGATGTAGACACACAGACAGACAGACAGACACAGACATGACACAGAGAGAGAGAGAGAGACACAGACAAACAGACAGACCAAGATGTGCAGACAGACAGGGAGAGACAGAGACAGGACAGACAGACACACAGACAACCATACAGACATACAGAGACACAGAGACTGAGAGAGAGACAGAGACAGAAGAGACAGACAGGCACAGACAGTCAAACTGAGCCAGGACAGATAGACAGAGACACAGAGACAGGAAGAGACAGATGGACACAGGCACAGACAGAGACAGAGACAGAGAGACAGAGATGGACGTGAGAGAAACTGGCACAGACAGACACAGAGAGACAGACAGACAGACAGACAAAGAGACAGAAGAGAGACAGACAGGGAGAGACAGATGCACCGAGACAGATAGACATAGAGACAGACATACAGAGGCACAGAGAGACGGGCAGACAGACACAGACAGACAGACAAATGACAGATGGAGAGAGGCAAAAGAGACAGACAGAGACAGGAAGATAGAGACAGACAGACAGACAGACACAGACAGACTAATATGAGACAGACAGATGTAGACATGGAGACAGGGAGAGACCGACAGAGGTAAATGGACAGACACAAGAGACAGACAGATGTTAACAGAGACAGACAGGAAGACACAGAGACAGAACAGACAGACAGAAGAGACACACAGACAGATGTAGACACAGAGACGGACAGACAGAGAGAGACACACACAGACAGACGAAGATGTGCAGACAGACAGGGAGAGACAGACAGAGACAGGACAGACAGACAGAGACACACAGACAGAGACACAGACAGACAGAGACACAGACAGACAGACAGGGAAAGACAGATGGCAGAAACAGAAGAGACAGACAGGCACAGACAGACAAACTGAGCCAGGACAGATAGACAGAGACACAGAGACAGGAAGAGACAGACAGACACAGGCACAGACAGAGACAGAACAGACAGACAGAGATGGACATGAGAGAAACCGGCACAGACAGACACAGAGAGACAGACAGACAGAAAAGACAGAGAGAAGTGACAGATGGAGAGAGGTAGAAGAAACAGACAGACAGAGACAAGAAACAGACAGACAGCTGTAGACACAGAGACAGGAAGGGAGATGAACAGACATGGAGAGACAGCAATAGACAGAGATAGACACAAGCACAGAGAGACAGACAGAGACAAGAGACAGACACAGAGACGGACACAGACAGAGACAAACAGACAGAGACAGAACAGACTGACAGACAGACAGATGGAGACAGGGAGAGACCGACAGAGGTAGACAGACAGACAGACTGAGACACAGATGTGAACACAGAGACTGACAGGAAGAGACAGAGACAGGACAGACACAAGAGACAGAACAGACACAGACAGACAGACAGACAGACAGAGATAAGAGACAGACAGACTCAGAGACAGACAGAGAGAGACAGATGGACAGACACAGAACAGATAGACACAGGGGCAGACTGACTGACAGAAGAGTCAGACACAGACTGAGACAGACAGACATCAACATACAGACAGACATGAGACAGAGACAGACAGACAGACAGAGACAGAGACAAGTGACAGATGGAGAGAGACAGAAGAGACAGAACCAAGAAGACAGAGACAGACAGACAGAGAGACCAATGGACAGATAACAGACAGAGACAGAGAGGCAGACAGACAGAGACAGACAGAGAGAGACATGGAGACAGGGGGAGACCAACAGAGATAGACGGACAGACAGACAGACAGATAGGGAGAGACAGATGGATAGAGACAGACAGACACAGACAGAGACAGAGAGACAGAGACAGAGAAAAGACAGATGGACAGAGACAGGAAGACAGACACAGACAGAACAGACAGACAGACAGAGGCGGATGTGACAGAAACAGGCACAGACGGATTGAAAGACACAAGAGACAGACATATGAATACAGAGACATACAGGAAGAGATAGAGATAGAACAGACAGACAGACAACAGAAGAGCAGACTGATGTAGTTACAGAGACGGAAAGACAGACACAGACATGAGACAGAGAGAGACACACAGACAAACGAAGATGTACAGACAGACAGAGACACACAGAACACACACACACAGAGACACAGAGACAGACAGATGGACAGAGACAGAAGAGACACAGACAGAGAGACACAGACAGACATGAGCCAGAGACACAGACATGACTGACAGACAGACAGAGACAGTTAGACAGAATCAGAAGAGACAGACAGGCACAGACAGACAAACTGAGCCAGGACAGATAGACAGACATAGACACAGAGACAGGAAGAGACAGACAGACACAGGTACAGACAGACAGAGAGACAGACAAAGAGAAGAGACAAAAGACAGACAGACAGACAAACAGATGTACACAAAGAGACATACAGGGAGAGACAGATGCACCGAGACAGACAGACAAAGAGAACAGACAGACACAGGCACAGAGAGACGGACAGACAGAGAGAGACAAGTGACAGATGGAGAGAGACAGATGAGACAGACAGGCAGACAGAGAACACAGACAGATGTAGACACAGAGACAGACAGGAAGAGACAGAGAGACAGAGACAGACATGTAGACACAGAGAGAAGAAACAGACTCAGACAGACAGACAGACAGACAGAGGACACAGATGTAGACACAGAGACAGACAAGAAGAGACAGACAGTCAGAGACAGACATGTAGACACAGAGATAGAGAAGAAACAGACAGACGCAGGCACAGACAGACAGATGGGCAGACACAGAGGAGACAGATGGACAAACAGACACAGATAGAGACAAGTGACAGATGGACAGAGACAAGAGTCACACAGACAGACAGAGACAAAAGACAGACAAGTACAGACAGAAGAGAAAAGAGACAAACAGACACAGACAGGAAGACAGAAGGGGACAGACAGACAGACTGAGACAGAAGAAACCGACACAGGTACAGAAAGACAGACTGAGAAGAGACAGACAGACACAGAGAGACAGAGGCATGAGAGCCAATGGACAGACAAGAGACAGAAGAGACACAGACAGACAGACATATACACAGAGACAAAGACATGAGACAGGCAGACAGATGGAGACACAGAGACAGACGGACAGAGGGAACAGACACAGACTGACAGACATGAGACTGATGGACAGACAAGAGACAGACACAGAGATGAGAGACAGAGCCAGACGGAGACACAGACACAGACAGGGAGAGATAGATGGACAGACAGAACAGACAGACAGACAGATGGAGACAGGGAGAGACCGACAGAGGTAGACGGACAGACAGACAGACTGAGACAGACAGGAAGAGACAGAGATAGAATAGACAGACAGACACAAGAGACAGACAGAGACAGAACAGAAACAAACAGAGATAAGAGACAGACAGGGAGACAGACAGACACAGGCAGACACAGAGACAGAGAGACAGATGGACAGACACAGAACAGATAGACGCAGGGGCAGACAGACCGACAGAGAGAAGAGTCAGATACAGACAGACAGACAGACAGACGTCAACACAGAAACAGACATGAGACAGAGACAGACAGACACAAGTGACAGATGGAGAGAGGCAGAAGAGACAGACAGACGAGCCAGGAAGACAGAAACAGACAGACAGACAGACAGACAGACAGACAGAGGACACAGATGTAGACACAGAGACAGACAGACAGACACAGATTGAGACAGAAGAGACCCAGACAGACAGACAGACAGATGTACACACAGAGACACACAGGAAGAGAAACGGATAGAGACAGACACAGGCATAGACAGACAGACATAGAGACAAGAGACAGATGGACAGAGACAGAAGAGACAAAGAGACAGACAGGCACAGTCACAGACAGACAAACTCAGCCAGGACAGATAGACAGACATAGACACAGAGACAGGAAGAGACGGACGGACACAGGCACAGACAGACAGAGACAGAACAGACAGACAGACAGACAGACAGAGATGGATGTGAGAGAAACTGGCACAGACAGACACAGAGAGACAGACAGACAAAGAGAAGAGACAGAAGAGACAGACAGGGACAGACAGACAGATGTACACACAGAGACAGACAGGGAGAGACAGATGCACAGAGACAGATAGACAAAGACAAGAGACAGACAGACAGACACAGACAAAGACAAGTGACAGATGGAGAGAGACAGACGAGACAGACAGATGGAGCCAGGAAGACAAAGACAGACAGACAGAGGACACAGACAGATGTAGAGACAGTGACAGGAAGAGACAGACGGACACAGGGACAGACAGACAGAGACAGGTACAGACAGACAGATAGAAGAGACAGACATGTAGACACAGAGACAGAGAAGAAACAGACTCAGACAGACAGACGCAGGCACAGACAGACAGATGGGCAGACAGAGGAGACAGATGGACAGACAGACAGACACAGAGACAGGCAGGAAGGGAGATGGACAGACACGGAGAGACAGACAGACAGAGACAGAGACAGACAGGAAGAGACACAGACAGATAGACAGAGACAGGAAGACAGACAGACAGACAGAACAGACCAACAGAGATAGACACAGGCACAGAGAGACAGACAGACAGAGACAAGAGACAGACTGGGACAGACAGACTGAGACAGAAGAGACACCAAGACAGATAGACAGAGACAGACGGACAGACAGAAACAAAAGACACACAGAGACAGACTGAGACAGAAGAGATCCAGACAGACAGATGTACAAACACAGACAGACAGGAAGAGAGTCGGACAGAGACAGAGACAAGAGACAGATGGACAGAGACAGACAGACATGAGACTGGTAGACAGACACAGGGAGAGACAGAGATAACAGACAGACAGACGTCAACACAGACAGACAGAGACAAAAGACAGAGACAAACAGAGATGTGGAGACAGACAGATGTCAACACAGACAGTGATGGAACAGACAGACAGACAAGATCGATGGACAGACAAGAGACAGAGATAGAGAAACCCAGACAGACAGACGGAGATGTACAGACAGATGGAGACACAGAGATAGACAGGGAAAGACAGAACAGACAGACAGAGTGACATGAGACCAATGGACAGATAACAGACAGAGACAGAGAGACACAGACAGAGACAGACAGACAGACAGAAACACAGAGACAGGGAGAGACTGACAGAGGTAGATGGACAGAGACAGGCAGATGTCAACACAGACAGAACAGACAGACAGAGATAAGAGACAGAGACAGACACAGAGACAGACAGAGACACAGACAGACAGACACAGACAGACAGACAGACAGGGACACAGACAGACAGATACAGACAGACAGAGATAAGAGACAGACAGAGGGAGACAGACATAAGAGACAGACACAGAGGCAGACAGGGAGTGACAGACCAGACAGACAGACATGAGACCAATGGACAGATAACAGACAGAGACAGAAAGGCAGACAGACAGACAGATAAGAGACAGACAGACAGATGTCAACACAGAGACAGACAGACACAGACAAAGACAGAGAGATAGACATGGAGAGACAGATGGACAGAGACAGACAGACAGAGCAGGTCTTCCCGGTCTCTTTTTCCTTGTGTCTCTCGACTTCCTGATCATATTCCTGTTGGTTGGTGTTTTCCTTCTTCCTCTTCTGTCTCCTCTTCCTATTCCATCTTCTCTTCCATCTCCTCTTCTTCTTCCATTTCCTCTTCCTCTTCCATCTCCTCTTCCGTCTCCTCTTCCATCTCCTCTTCCATCTCCTCTTCCGTCTCCTCTTCCCTCTTCTCTTCCTCTTCCGTCTCCTCTTCCATCTTCTCTTCTGTCTCCTCTTTCTCTTCCATCTCCTCTTCCTCTTCCGTCTCCTCTTCTGTCTCCTCTTCTGTCTCCTCTTCCATCTCCTCTTCCGTCTCCTCTTCCGTCTCCTCTTCCATCTCCTCTTCCATCTCCTCTTCCTCTTCCATCTCCTCTTCCTCTCCTCTTCCATCTCCTCTTCCTCTCCTCTTCCTCTTCCATCTCCTCTTCCTCTCCTCTTCCTCTTCCATCTCCTCTTCGATCTCCTCTTCCTCTTCCATCTCCTCTTCCTCTCCTCTTCCTCTTCCATCTCCTCTTCCATCTCCTCTTCCTCTTCCGTCTCCTCTTCCTCTTCCGTCTCCCCTTCTGTCTCCTCTTCCTCTTCCATCTCCTCTTCCGTTTCCTCTTCCATCTGCCCTTCCGTCTCCTCTTCCTCTTCCATCTCCTCTTCTGTCTCCTCTTCCTCTTCTGTCTCCTCTTCCATCTCCTCTTCCATCTTCTCTTCCATCTCCTCTTCTGTCTCCTCTTCCATCTCCTCTTCCATCTCCTTTTCCTCTTCCATCTCCTCTTCTGTGTCCTCTTCCATGTCCTCTTCCTCTTCCATCTCCTCTTCTATCTCCTCTCCGGTCTCCTCTTCCATCTCCTTTTCCTCTTCCATCTCCTCTTCTTCTTCCATCTCCTCTTCCTCTTCCATCTCCTTTTCCTCTTCCATCTCCTCTTCCTTCTCCTCTTCCATCTCCTCTTCCTCTCCCATCTCCTCTTCCATCTCCTCTTCCATCTCTTCCGTCTCCTCTTCCATCTCCTCTTCCTCTCCTGTCTCCTCTTCCATCTCCTCTTCCGTCTCTTCTTCCGTCTCCTCTTCCGTCTCCTCTTCCATCTCCTCTTCCATCTCCTCTTCCGTCTCCTCTTCCGTCTCCTCTTCCTCTCCCATCTCCTCTTCCATCTCCTCTTCCTCTTCCGTCTCCTCTTCCTTTTCCATCTCCTCTTCCGTCTCCTCTTCCATCTCCTTTTCCTCTTCCATCCCTCTTCTGTCTCCTTTTCCATCTCCTCTTCCTCTTCCATCTCCTCTTTCATCTCCTCTTCCTCTCCCATCTCCTCTTCCTCTTCCCCTTCCTCTTCCTCGTGTCCATGTCCTTCTTCCTCTTCCTGTTCTTCTGATACATCTCCTTCCTCTTCCCATTCTCCTTCCTCTTCCTCCCCATTGTCTCCCTGACCCCCACAGGTCGCCTCACATCCTTGAACCTCCATCCCCGGGCCTCCAACTTCCAGCCTCCATCCCTGGCCTCCATCCTTGGGCCTCCATCCCCTTGGACCTCCATCTCCAGCCTCCACTCCTGGCCTCCATCCCCAGCCTCCACCCCATTTGGCCTACTTTCCTCTATCCACAGGGCCTCCATCCCTAGCCTCCACCCTCCTGGGCCTCCTTCCCTGGGCCTCCAACTTCCAGTCTCCATCCCCAGCCTCCACCCCATTAGGCCTCCATCCCTGGGCCTCCATCCCCAGCCTCCAATACCTCTGGGCCTTCTTCTCTGGCCTCCAACTTCCAGTCTCCATCCTCAGCATCTACCTCTGGCCTCCACCTTCCTGGACCTCCATCCCCAGTCTCCATACCTGGCCTCTAACCCTGAGGCCCCCATCCCTGGACCTCCACTTTCCTTAGGCCTCCATCCCTGGGCCTCCAGCCCCTGGGCCTCCAACTTCCAGTCTCCTTCCTCAGCCTCCACCCCTATCCTCCACCCTGTTGGACCTCCATCCCCAGTCTCCACCCTGGCCTCTAATCCCTAGGCCTCCTTCCCTGGGCCTCCAACTTCCAGCCTCCATTTCCCTGGGCCTCCACCCCTGGGCCTCCATCCCCAGCCTCCCCCCCTCCATCCCAGCCCCAGGATGGGGGGCCCCCGCCCCTGGGCCTCGCTGCTGCTGCTGCTCCTGTGTGGCCCCCACCCAGCCCCTGCCACCCGCTGCCCCAGGACCTGCGCCTGCTACGTCCCCACCGAGCTCCACTGCACCTTCCGCAGCCTCAGGGCCGTGCCCCATGTGCTGGACCCCAAGATAGAGCGCGTGAACCTCGGGTGAGGCCTGGGGGGGGAAGGGGGGAAGGAAGGGAAGGAAGAGGAAGGAAGGAAGGAAGGAAGGAAGGAAGGAAGGAAGGAAGGAAGGAAGGAAGGAAGGAAAGAAGGAGGGAAGGAGGGAAAGAAGGAAGGAGAGAAGGAGGGAAGGAAGGAAGATGGAGGGAAGGAAGGGAGGATAGAAGGAAGGAAGGAGGGAAGGAAAGAAGGAAGGAGGGAAGGAAGGAGGGAGGGAAGGAAGGAGGGAGGGAGGGAAGGAAGGAAGGAAGGAGGGAAGGATGGAAGGAAGGAAGGAGGGAGAGAAGGAAGGAAGGAAGGAAGGAAGGAAGGAAGGAAGGAGGGAAGGAGGGAAGGAAAGAAGGAAGGAAGGAAGGAAGGAGGGAAGGAGGGAGGGAAGGAAGGAAGGAGGGAGGGAAGGAAGGAAGGAAGCGAGGGAGGAAAGGAAGGAAAGAAGGAAGGAAGGAAGATGATGATGAGTAATGATTCATTATTCTTGACCCTGACCCGGAAACAAAAGTCCTGCCCTCCCAGCGCTGGTTTTCAGGCTGGTTTCCTGATTTCCTCTTCCTGTCCTCTCATCTGTTGAATTAGGTTCAACCACATCTGGGTCCTGACGCACGCTTCCTTCTCCGGTCTCGCGAGACTTCAGCTGCTGCGGCTGCACGGAAACGAGATCGCGGACATCACCGAGGGCGCCCTGAGCGACCTGGGTGCACTGCAGGTGCGCAGGGAGCGGGCGGAATTGGAAGGAAGTGGAAGGAAGTTTGGCAGGAAGTGGGGCAGAAATACGCAGTGAAGTGGGACAAAGTAGGGAAGGAAGTGGGGTGGAAGTTTGGGGAAATAGATACGGAAGTGGGAGGAAGTAGGGCTGGAAGTGGGAAGGAAGTTGGAGGAAGAAGGAAGTGGGAAAAGAATAGGGAGGAAGGAGGGGGGAAATGCGGAGGAAGACAGGGAGAAATGGGGATCAAATAGCAAAGGAAGTGGGGAGGAAGTAGGGAATCAATGGAGGAAGTAGAGACGGACATGGAAGGAAGTCGAGGCAGAAGGGAGGCGGAAGTGGGGCAGAAGTGAGACGGAAATGGATAAGGACCTGGGAAGAAGTAGGGCCGGAAGTGTAGCCGGATGTTGAGTGGAAATAGGGAAGGAAGTGGAGCAGAAGTGGGTCGGAAGTAGTGAGGATATGGATCTGGAAGTGGAAGTAGGGCCAGAAGTGGGGTGGAAATCGGGAAGTAGGGAGGAAGTGTGAGGAAGTAGGGACGAAAATAAGCCGGAAGTGGGGAGGAAGTGGGAGGAACTAGGGGTGGAAGTGGGTCGGAAGTGGTTAGGATAGGGTTCCGGAAGTGAGAAGTGGGTTGGAAATAGGGAAGGAAGTGGGGAGGAAGCAGGACGAAGTAGGGGCGGAAGTAAGGCGGAAGTGGGACGGAAGTGGTGAGGATATGGATCCGGAAGTGGAGTGAAAATAGGGAAGGAAGTGGGGAGGAAGTGGGGGCGGAAGTGACCCAGAAGTGGGGAATGATATATAGCCGGAAGAGTGGAAGAAAGTGGAAATAGGACCATGGGTAGGATCGGAAGTGGGGCAGAAATAAGGAAGGAAATGGATAGGATGTGGGAGGAAGTCGGGGCTGAAGTGAGGCGGAAGTGAGCCAGAAGTGGGGCAGAAGTGGTGAGGATATGGATCCAGAAGTGACAGGAAGTAGGGCCATAACTTGGAGGAAGTAGAGGCGGAAGTCAGCCGGCAGTGGGGAGGAAGTGACCCGGAACTGGGGCGGAAGTAAGTCGGAAGTAGGGAGGAAGTGAGACTGGGGCAGAAGTGGGAATGGAAGAAGTGAGGAAATGTACTCGGAAGTGGGAGGAAGTAGAGGCAGAATTCGGCAGAAGCCGGATGTGGAGCAGAAGTGTGACAGGAAGTGGTACGGAAATAGGGCAGAAGTGAGACCGGAAGGGGGTGAAAGAGACCGGAAGTGGGGCGGAAGTGACCCCGAAGTGGCCCTTCGGATCCCAGAAATGCCCTCTTTGACCCACGCAGGTGCTGAAGCTGAGCTACAACCAGCTTCGAGCACTGCACATGGGCTCCCTGCGGGGCCTGCGGCGCCTGCCCGGCTGTACCTGGACCACAACCGGCTGGAGTCGGTGCACCCATGGGCACTGCTGGGGCTGGCATCGTTGCGGCTGCTGCGTCTGGATGGGAACCGGCTGGCGGCGCTGGCGCCTGAGGGGCTGGCCACGCTGCATGTGCGCGGGGTCCCGGCCTGCACGCTGGGCATGCTGCACCTGGCTGGGAACCGCCTGGCAGCGCTGCCTGCCGGCACCCTGGCCCGCGCACCCGCGCTGCGCGCGCTGCATCTGCAGGATAACCCCTGGGCCTGCGGCTGCCGCGCGCGCTGGATGGAGGGCCTGCAGGGGCGGGGCCGAGGTGAGCAGAGGGGGCGTGGTCATGCGCAGGCCAATGAGAGGGCGGGGCGGGGCTGAGGCGATGCAGAGAGGGAGCGTGACCAAGATACAGTCGTGGCTGGGCGTAAGTGAGTAGCCGAGCTCCCCGAGTCACGTGGGGCAGAGGCGTGGCTGAGGTGCCCAGGGGGGCGTGGCCGAGCTCCAGCCAGTAAAAAACGGCAGCAGTGTGGCTGGGCATGGCTGGGCATTAGTGAGGAGCTGCAGGGGGCGTGGCCAAGGTGTAGCCACTAAGGCGGGGCGGGGACGATGCTGAGGCTCCACAGGGAGGGTGTGGCCCAGCTTCAGCCACTCAGGCAGGGCGAGGGTGTGGCTAAGACTCCACGGGGGCGTGGCTGAGGTCCAGCCAGTCAGGTGAGATGAGGACGTGGCTGAGGTGACACTGGGGCATGGCTGAGCTCCAGCCAGTCAGGCAGGGCAGGGGTGTGGCTGAGGCTCGGCAGGGGGTGTGGCCAATCTCCAGCCAGTCAGGCATGGCGGGGGCGTGGCTGAGAACCCCCAGGAAGGGCGTGGCTGAGCTCCAGCCAGTCAGGCGCGGCGGGAGCGTGGCCGAGGCTCCCCAGGGAGGCGTGTCCCATGTCAGCCCGCCCCTCTCCCGTCCCCCCCTGCAGGCCTGCTGCGCTGTGGGAAGGAACAGGCGTACGCGGCCTACGCCAGCCCCACTGACCGCCGCGGCCTGGACCTGCGTCGCCTGCCGCCACGCATGCGCTGTCGGTCGCCGCGCATCCTCACTGACCCGGCGGATGGCGAGGAGCCGCCAGAAGCGGAAGTGGAGGCAGAGGAAGAGGAAGTGGAGGACGGGGAGGATGTGGGCGAGGTGCGGCTGAGGCTGACAGACGCCCGTGGCCGCACTGCCCACCTTGCCTGCCGCCTGTGGCGCGCGCCCGTCGTGCGCGACCTCAACGTGCGGCCCGGCCTCGTCCCCGACACCCCTGCGCACGTGCGCCTGATGCTCAGTGCCGCCCTCGTCTGCTATGCCGACCCTGCCCACCTCGCACATGCCCGCCGCCTGGTGGGAGGCGATGACACTGATGACGTCGCGCTGATGCTGCGCTTGGACCCGGAGGCGCCGCGCCATGCCCACCTGGATGGGGACCTGGGAGATGGATCCGGGGAAGGCCACTCCCAACCCTCGGGCAGAGACCCTGATGGGGATGAGCTGTATCAGGACAGGCACCCGGATGTAGGCCACGCCCACCGTCAGGGCGGAAACCCGGATGTGGACCATATGTATCAGGCCACAGACTCAGATGTAGGCCAGGCCCACCATCGAACCAGGAACCCTGATATAGGCCACGTCCACCAGGGAGCCAGAGACCCTGATGTAGGCCCTGCCCACGCTCAGGACAGAGACCCGGTTGTAGGCCACACCCATCTGCAGGACAAATACCCGGATGTAGGCTATATGTATCAAGCCCGAGACCCGGATGTAGGGCCCTCCCGCCAGCAGGACAGACACCCGGATGTAGGCCATGAATATGATCAGGACATAGGCCCCGCCCACCCTCAGGACAGAGACCCTGATGTCAATGACCCGGATGAGGGCCCCGCCCACTCTGAGGACAGAGACCCGGATGTAGGCCCCGGGTATGACCAGGATGGAGGCCACGCCCACCCTGAGGCCAGTTTCCTGGATGTCCATGACCCGGATGTGGGCAAGGCCTACCGCCTGGTTCGCGGCCCTGGTGCGTCGTCATCGTCGCCGATGTCACTTCCGGGCGTGGTGGCCCGGCTGTGGGCACGGCCTGCCTGACTTCTGCAGCCCGAGCTGACGCTGTGCTGGGCCGGGCTGCGCGGGCCACACATACATCTGACGTGGACGGTGTGCGTGCGTGGCCCCGAGGACCCGGAGGACGCACCCTGGGTGACCCTCGACCCCCGTGATGACCCCGATGACGTGCACGTGGTGACCCCGGGGCAGACTCTGCGGCTGCACTGTGCGGCGCAGGGCTCGGAAACACCATGCGTGGCCTGGACGCGGCCCGACGGCTCCGTCCTGCTGGGCGATGAGGACGGCGGCCATGACGGGGGGACAACGCTGGAGATCCGCGGGGTGCACCAGGCTGATGCTGGATGGTACCGCTGGGAGGCCCGAGTGGGGCGCCGCGGGGAAACCGAGGCATGGCACGTGGCCTACGGCGGGGACGGAGCCACGGGGTCCGGGGCCTACGTGGAGGAGGAAGCCATGGAATCTGAGGCCTATGGTGTGAATGAAGCCATAGGATCCAAGGCCTACGCTGAGGAGAAAGCCACGAGATCTGAGGCCTATGCTGAGGAAAAAGCCACAAGATCCGAGGCCTACCCTGAGGAGAAAGCCATAGGATCCTAGGCCTATGCTGAGGAGATAGCCATCAAATCTGAGGCCTATGACATGAATGAAGCCATAGGATCTGAGGCCTACACTGAGGAGAAAGCCAAAGGATCCAGTGCCTATGGCTCAGATGAAGCCATGAGATCCGAGGCCTACACTGAGGAAAAAGCCACAAAATCTCAGACTTATGGTGAAGAAAAAGCCATAGAGTCCGAGGCTTACGCTGTGAATGAAGCCATAGAATCCGAGGCCTATGGTGCAAATGAAGCCATAGAATTCGAGGCTTTCACTGAGGAAAAAGCCATAGGATCTGAGGCCTACACAGAGGAGAAAGCCATAGGCCCCGCAGCCTACACCGTGTCTGAAGCCACAGGCCATGCAGCCTTTGACACCTCTGAAGCCACAGGCCCCGCAGCCCCGTCTGCAGCCCCAGGCCCCGCCGCCTTTGATGCCTCTGAAGCCACAGCCCCCTCGGCCTACGCTCTGTCTGCAGCCCCAGGCCCCGCAGCCTTTGATGCCTCTGAAGCCACAGCCCCCGCGGCCTATGCCCCATCTGCAGCCCCGGGCCCTGTGGCCTACGGTGGCTTTGAGGCCGCCATGGCAGGCCGGGCGCAGCGTGTGTTCGTGGTGGCGTCGCGGGCGCCAGCGGCCACGGCTCTGGCGCTGCCTGTGGGCGCCGCGCTGCAGCTGGGCTGCCGGGCAGAGGCGGAGCCGGCGGCGCGCGTTGGCTGGCTGCTGCCCGGCGGGCGCTGGGCCTGGGCGGGGACAGAGCTGGGGACGGACGGCGTCGGGGATGGGGCGGACGGGACACTGACGCTGCCCGCGCTGGGTCCGCAGCACAGTGGACGCTATGTGTGCGTGGCCGCCAACGCGCTGGGGATGGCGCGCTGGGATGGGGACGTCAGTGTGGGCGGGGCAGCGGGGGACAAGATGGCGGAAGCCAAGATGGCGGAATCAAAGATGGAAGAATCCAAGATGACGGAAAGCAAGATGGCCAAAAACAAGATGGCGGAAACAAAGATGAAAGGCAACAAGATGGCGGAAAACAAGATGGAGGGAATTAAGATGGCGGATTCCAAGATGGTGGAAACCAAGATGGCGGAATCCAAAATGGAGGGGAGCAAGATGACCGAAAACATGACAGAATCTAACATGCCCGACGCCAACATGGCGGATTCCAAGATGGCCAAAAACAAGATGGTGGACACCAAGATGGCAGAATCAAACATGGAGAGAAACAAGATGGAGGAATCCAAGATGGAGGGAACCAAGATGGCCGAATCCAACATGGCCGACACGAAGATGGCGGATTCCAAGATGGTGGACGCCAAGATGGCTAAATCCAAAATGGATGGAAACAAGATCGTGGAAAGCAACATGGCGGAATCCAAGATGGAAGGAATCAAGATGGCAGAAAACAAGATGGAAGGAATAAAGATGGCCGAAAACAAGGTGGTGGAATCAAAGATGGAGGGAACCAACATGGCGGAATCCCAGATGGAGGAATCCAAGATGGAGGGAATTAAGATGGCGGATTCCAAGATGGTGGAGGCCAAGATGGCGGGTTCAAAAATGGTGGATTCCATGATGGTGGGCGCCGCTGCGGAAGCGGCCGCGGGGGCGTCGCGCGGCGCTGACGTCATTGTTGATGCACCAAGCTCGGGCCCGGGCACCGGGGAAGCACGGCTGTGGCGTCGGCGTCTTGCGGGCGCCCCTGGGCGTGGGCGGCAGCGGCGTCCGACGCCTCCGCCTCCCCCTCCCGTCCCACGCGCCGCCCCCGCCAGCCGCAGGTTCCAGCCCGCCTTACCGCGCCGCCCGCGCCCACCAGTGGCTGCCGAGCACATCCGGGCCCCGCCCACCCTGCTTCCGGTCTCCATGGAGACCTCCCCGCTTCCGGCGTCCACACTTCCGGTTTCCACACTTCCGGTTTCGACGCAAATATCCCCACTTCCGGTCTCTGTGTCTTCTGTCGACCCACTTCCAGTCTCTACTCGGACCTCACCACTTCCGGTCTCCACTCAGACCACCCCACTTCCAGTCTCCACACTGCCGGTTTCCACTCGAACATCACCACTTCCTGTCTTCACTACTTCCGCCTACCCACTTCCGCTCTCCCCATGGACCTCCCCACTTCCAGTCTCCACTCGGACCCCTGCACTTCCTGCTTCCACACTTCCAGTTTCCACTTGAAAATTCCTACTTCCGGTCTCCTCTCGGACCACCCCACTTCCGGCTTCCACACTTCCGGTTTTGTCTCGAACATCCCCACTTTTGGGCTCCACTCGCAAATCTACACTTCCGTTCTCCACGCGGAGATCCCCACTTCCGATCTCCATTCGGACCACCCCACTTCCTGTTTCCCCACTTCCGGTTTCCACTCGGAAATCCCCACTTCCGGCCTCCACTACTTCGGCCTACCCACTTCTGTTTTCGACTGAGAGATCCCCACTTCCGGCTTCCACACCTCCGGTTTCCCCACGGACCTCCCCACTTCCGGTCTCCAGTCGGACCACCCGTCTTCCGGTTACCACTCGGAGATCCCCACTTCCGACTTCCACACTTCCGGTCTCCCCACGGACCTCTCCACTTCTGGTTTTGACACTGACATCCCCACTTCCGGCCTCCACCCCTAGAGCATCCGCTGCTCTGACCTCTGCACTCCCGTCCTCCTCACTTCTGTCCTCCTCACTTCCGGCCTCCTTACTTCCGGCCCCCAGGAGGCCTGGCGGCGGCCGCAGGCGGGGACGACAGCACAAAGCCCACCGCGCCTGGCTGGGCCCCACGGCGAACCCCCGTGACCCCGTGGTTACAACCCTGCACGGCCGTGGCCCGGATGCCCTCCCTTCCTGTCCTGCGACTTCCCCTGACAGTGACCCTGGGACCTTTGACCTGCGACCCCCGGCCCCGCCCGCTGTGACCCCGCCTCGTGGCACCTGGAACGAGCTGGACACGGGTGAGCCTCAGTTTACCCATCTGTTTCCTGCAGGCTCTTGGCGTGGGGGCAGGGGACTGAGGGGAGCCAGATAGGAGGTGGAGGTTAGCGGTCACAGGGAGGATACAAGACAGTCAGAGGTCACGGGGAGGTTAGGGGTCATGGGGGGTCAGAGGTCACAGGGAAGTCAGGGGTCACAGTCGGGTCAGTGGTTGCAGAGAGGTCAGAGGTCATGAAGAGGTCACGGGGAGGTGAGAGGCCATGGGCAGGTGAGAAGTGGATGGGAGGTCAAAGGTCATGGGGAACTCAGGGGTCATGGAGAGGTCACGGGGAGGTCTCGGGATGGTCACTGGGAGGTCAGAGGTCATGGGCAAGCCAGGAGTCACAGGAGGTCAGAGGTCACAGAGTACTCAGAGGTCATGGAGAGGTCACAGGGAGGTCAGGGGTCACTGGGAGGGCAGAGGGCATGGACAGGTCAGAGGGCATGGGGCGAAGTCCTTCATTGTCTGTCTGTTGTCTGTGTTCCTGGCCGTGTGCGGCACAGGATGACTGGGGAGACAAACACACACGCACGGACAGACAGGCAGACAGACATAGAGCAGACAGATAGAGGGACGCATGGAATGGATGCGATCAGGTCTCTTCTGCATAGCCCTGATACTCTTGGACCGCACATGCATGGATCTGACATGCGTGTAAATGTCACGCATGAATCTGACACTCACACAATGGTCACACGTGGAAATATCACTCGTGAAAGGGACACGATCACATCCCTTCCACACTCACCTGATACACATGAAGCGCGCATGCGTGGCTCTGACACACGTGGAAATGTCATGCACGCCTCCCCCGCTCCCCCCGTGCTGCGTGAGGCGCCCACGGAGTTGGTGTCGGCCCACGCGGGCCTCACCCTGCACCTGCCCTGCACAGCCCAGGCCTGGCCCCCTGCGGCCCTACACTAGCGTCTGCCTGACGGGACCCACGCGAGACCCGTGCATGTGCACACGAACCCTCGACTCAGCGACATCTACGTCCTCCCCAATGGCACGCTGGTGCTGCGCTGCCTGCAGGCCCCGCGCCATGCTGGTGAGTACGAGTGCGTGGCCGTGAACACGCTGAGCATCGCGAAATGCACTGTGCACGTCGAAGTCACGCCCGCGCACGCGCCTCTCCCTCCCAGCGTCCGACCCCGAGGCCCGCTCGCCACGCTCATGCCCCACGGCGCTGACCTCACGCTGCACTGCCATGCGTGCGGGGACCCCGCCCCACGCGTGTTCTGGAGGCAGCCAGATGGGCGACTGGTGGATGCTGGGAGCAGGTGAGTGTGGGAAGTGGGGGGCATCCATCCATCCACCCGTGCATCTACCCATCCACACATCCATCCATCCACTCATCCATCCACCCATCCATCCACCCATCGATCCATACATCCACCCACCCATCCATCCATCCACCCATCCATCCATTCATCCATCTACCCATTCATCCATCCACCCATCCACCCTTCTATCCATCCATCCATCTACCCATCCATCCACCCATCCATCTACCCATCTATCCACCCATCCATCCATCCACCCATCCATCCACTCATCCATCCACCCACCCATCCACCCACCCATCCATCCACCCATCCATCCATCCATCTACCCATCCATCCACCCATCCATCCACCCATCCATCCACCCATCCATCTACCCATCCATCCACCCATCCATCCACCCATCCATCCACCCACCTATCCATCCACTCATCCATCCACCCATCCATCTATCCACCCATAGTTGGGATAAAGATGATACCCCTTGATAGATAGTTAATTGATAGAGGATGGATTAGACAGATGACATAGACACAGTAGACCATAGATAACAAATCGATTATCGATTAAATATTGATAGAGATGAGGTGGGGATGGTAGATCCATTAGCAGTGAATAGGTAATTGATAGGTCCTGGCTTGCTAGATCGCAAGGTAGAACCCTAGTGATCGATCATAGATGATCGATCAGGGATCGATACAAGATGAGTATTGGATGCATATGTCACATGTGCGAATAACTAACATTGGCTTCAAATTTGTCTTCCCTTCCTTATGGTCTTTCCTCCTATTACTTTCTTCCCTCCTTCCTTCCCTCCTTCCCTCCTTCCTTCCCTCCTTCCCTCCTTCCTTCCCTCCTTCCCTCCCTCCTTTCTTCCTTCCCTTCTTCCTTCCTTCCTTCCCTCCTTCCCTTCTTCCTTCCTTCCCTCCGATCCTTCCGTCCTTCCCTCCAATCCTTCCTTCCTTCTCTCCAATCCTTCCTTCCTTCCCTCCAATCCTTCCTTCCTTCCATCCTTCCTTCCCTACATTCCTTCCTTCCTTCCCTCCAATCCTTCTATACTTCCTTCCCTCCAATCCTTCCTTCCTTCCCTCCAATCCTTCCATCCTTCCTTCCCTCCAATCCTTCCTTCCCTCCAATCCTTCCTTCCTTCCTTTCTTCCTTCCCTCCAATCCTTCCTTCCTTCCCTCCAATCCTTCCTTCCTTCCTTCCCTCCAATCCTTCCTTACTTCCCTCCAATCCTTCCATCTTTCCTTCCGTCCAATCCTTCCTTCCTTCCGTCCAATCCTTCCTTCCTTCCCTCCGATCCTTCCATCCTTCCTACCCTCCAATCCTTCCTTCCAATCCTTCCCTCCAATCCTTCCTTCCCTCCTTCCTTCCCTAAATTCTCTCCTTCCTTCCCTCCAATCCTTCCTTCACCCTTCCCTCCTTCCTTCCTTCCTGCCCTCCCTCCCTCTCCCCTCCCCAGCTCTGACATCCGGGTCCGCGCCTTTCCCAACGGCACGCTCTCCGTGTGTCCGGTGACGTCACGCGACGTGGGGGAGTATGTGTGCGTGGCGCGCAACGCGGCAGGCGACGCGCCTGCACGGCTGCGCGTGGAGTTGGCGGCTGGGTCAGGCGCCTCCTATCTGCAACCCCAGCTTCCCGTGACCCCCGTGACCCCCGTGACCCAGGACGCCGACCCCAGGGAGGACTGCACTGCCCACCACTGCCTCCATGTCCCATCCGGTGTCCTGGGAGACCCGGATGTTCGGGTCGCGAGGCCTGATGGGAGTGTGGGGATCTGGGACCTGGGGCCTGGGTTAGACCTTGGATGTGTGACCACGGATGGGGGGCGGAGCCTGGGGCGGGTTCTTCCTCTTCCTCTCAGTCACTTCCTTCTTCCTCTTCCTCTTCATTTCCTGTTTCCTCTTCCTTTCCTTCCTCTTCCTCTCAATCACTTCCTTCTTCTTCCTCTTCCTCTCAACATCATTCAACTTCTTCCTCTTCCTTTCCCTCTTCCTCTTCCTTTCCTGTTTCCTCTTCCTTTCCATCTCTTCCTTCCTCTTCCTCTCACCATCCTTCATCTTCTTCCTCTTCCTCTGCTTCCTCCTCTGCTTCTTTTCCTTCTTCCTCTTCCTTTCCTTCTTCCTCTTCCTCTCATCCCTTCCTGTTCTCTTCCTCTCAATCTCTTCCTTCTTCCTCTTCTTCCTTTCCTTCCTCTTCCTCTTCTCAGTCTCTTCCTTCTCCCTCTTCTTCCTTTCCTTCCTCTTCCTCTTCTCAGTCTCTTCCTTCTTCCTCTTCTTCCTTTCCTTCCTCTTCCTCTTCTCAGTCTCTTCCTTCTTCTTCACATTCTTTTCCTGCTTCCTCTTCTTTTCCTTCTTCTTCCTCTTCTCCATCTCTTCCTGCTTCCTCTTCTTCCTCTTCCTTTCCTCCTTCTTCTTCTTCCTCTTCCTCTCAGACTCTTCCTTCTTCCTCTTCATTTCCTGTTTCCTCTTCCTCTTCACTTCCTGGTTCCTCTTCACTTCCTGCTTCCCCTTCGCTTCCTGCTTCACTTCAGGCTTCCCCTTCACTTCCTGCTTCCTCTTCGTCTCCCACTTCCGCCCCGCTACCCCCCGAACTCTCTGTCCCCTACGGCGCCCCCGTGACCCTCACGTGCCCCGTGACCCAAGGGTCGCGCGCAGTGACCTGGCTGACGCCGGCCTCGCAGCCCGTGGCTTTCACTTCCGGCCTGGAGGACGCCCAATTCCGGGTGCTGCCAGATGGGCGTCTGCGCCTGCGGGGAGCACGGCGGGCCGACGCAGGCACGTACACGTGCGTGGCGGGGCGGGGCCGGCGCGCCACCGTGCGCCTACACGTGCAGCTGCGGGCGCCGCACATCCGGTTCAAGCCTGACGTCCATGACGACTTGAACGACGACATCCGGGTCTCCCCCGTGGTGCGTCTGCGCATGCACTGCCAGGCGGATGGCGTCCCCGAGCCCCACCTGCTGTGGGAACTTCCGGGCGGGCTGGTACTTCCAGTCCCCTATCGCAGTCGCATGGGGGGGAGGGATCAGCGTGGATGCGCGCGGGACATTGGAAATCCCGGATGTGCATGTGCTGCGCAGCGGTGGCAGCGACGCCGTGGCGTGTGTGGCGCGCAACCCGGCGGGCGAAGCCCGGATGTGGGTGCGGCTGCCGCCATGGTGGGCGCGGACTCTGCCCACTGTGGCGTCGGCTCCACCCTCTGAGGCATTTACTCCGCCCCCTGGCACGCCAGCTCCGCCCCATCACACGCCTGCCCTGCCATCTTGGGCGCTGGCTCCGCCCCCTGGTGTGCTGGCTCCGCCCTCTGAGGCAGCTCCGCCCCCTGGCCCGCCTGCCCCGCCAACTTGGGGAAGTGTCGGGAGCGGCGCTGCGTGTGGCGCTGGGCGGCAGCTTCCGGCTGCGCTGCCCCACCTCCATGCTTCCGGTGTCCTGGCGCCTGCCTGGCGGGCTGGTGCTGCATGGGCTGCAGAGGCGAGGCCGCTTCACGCTGGGCGCCGACGGCAGCCTGGAGGTGCGCGCCGCCTCCGAGCGCGACCGCGGCGCCTACATCTGCCACTCCCACCCCGGGGCGCCACCCGGACACGCCCCCGCGTGCTGGAGACCCGGATGTTCAGCTTCATTCCCGCCACTAGGCCGCTGGGTGCCATGGCAGGGCAACGGACTGAGGAGACCCGGATGTGGGGCTTCATTCCCGCCGCTAGGCCGCGGCGTTCGGTTGCCGGGCAACCAAGTGAAGATACCAGGACGTTGGGCTCCACCGCATCTGCGTTCGGTTGCCGGGCAACAGACCGAGAAGACCCGGATGTGGGGCTTCATTCCTGCCTTTAGGCCGCTGGGTTCGGTTGCCAGGAAAGCGCGTGAGAACCAGATGTCCAGCTCCAGCAAGACTCCTGGGCCCCAGCCGGAAGATGCCTGGATGTGGGGTTCCGAACCTGCGCGCGCTGTACAGAAGCTGCGGTCCGACCAGAGGCCATGGAGAGGCTAGGACCCGGATGTGGACTGGGAGGGACCCAGATGTGGACTGGGAAAGACCCGGATGTCACCTATCTCTGGGTCCACTGAGGGGCCAGGACCCAGATGTGGACTAGAAGGGACCCGGATGTCACTTTCTTCCATGTCCACTGACCCGGATGTGGCATGGAGGAACCGGATGTCACTTTCCTCCAGATGCACTGATGGGTCAGGACCCGGATGTGGACTAGGAGGGACCCGGATCTCACCTTCCTTCATGTCCACTGAGGGGCCAGTACACGGATGTGGACTGGGAGGGGCCCGGATGTCACCCTCATTTGCGTCCACTGACCCAGATGTGGCCTGGGGAACCCAGATGTCACTTATCTCCAGGTCCACTGAAGGGCCAGGACCCGGATGTGGACTGGCGGACCCGGATGTCACCCTCCTCCATGTCCACTCACCTGAAGGTGGCGTCAGGGACCCAGATGTCACTTATGTCCAGGTCCACTGAGGGGCCAGGACCCGGATGTGGAGGGGAAGACCCGGATGTCACCTATCTCCAGTTCCACTGAGGAGCCAGGACCCGGATGTGGACTGGGGGACCGGATATAACCTATCTGCAGGTCCACTCAGGGGCCAGGACCCGGATGTTGCGTGGGGAACCCGGATGTTATGTAAGTCCACGTCCATTAACCCGGATGTGGACTGTGGCACGGACCCGGATATATGCTGGATGGGACCCGGATATCACATCCATGGGCCTAGCTGTGGCGTGTGGAGTCCCAGATGTCACGCTCCTCTCCTTCTACTGACAGGGTCTAGGACCCGGATGTGGTGTGGGGATCCCGGATGTCAGGTCCCACCACATCCACTGATGGTCCAGGAACGAGATGTGGAATGGGAACTACCCGGATGTTAGGGACCTCCAGGTCCATGAACCCGGATGTGGGCTGGGTACCCAGATGTTAGGGACCTCCAGGTCCGTGAACCCAGATATGGGGTGGGTACCCGGATGTTAGGGATCTCCAGGTCCGGGAACCCAGACGTGGAGGCGAGTACCAGGATGTCACTTATCTCCAGGCCCACTGGGAGGTGCCAGGACCTGGATGTGAGGGGTTTGGACCCGGATGTGAGGGTTGGGACCCACATGTGAGGGGTTGAGACCCAGATGTGAGAGGTGGAACCCAGATGTGGGCGGAGCAGGCGCTCCACACCTTGGCTCCGGGCTCCAGCTGCGCTTTGGGCCGTTGGGGTCCTATCCCAGAATCGGAGGCAATAAAGCAGCCGTGCTGCTTCTGGATGGAATTCTTCCTCACTTCCGCCCCAGCGCAGGCCACGCCCTCCTGAAACCCTCACTTCTGCCCCAGCACAGGCCACACCCTCCTGAGACCCCTCATTTCTGCCCAGCACAGGCCACACTCTCATTTCCGCTCCTAGCACAGGCCACGCCCTCCTGGGGCCCTCATACATTCCCAGCACAGGCCACGCCCTCCAGAGACCCTCACTTCCTTCCCAGCACAGGCCACGCCCTCCTGAGACCCTCACTTCCGCCCCAGCGCAGGCCACGCCCACATAGGTCCCTCACTTCCGCCTCATTGCAGGCCACACCCTCCTGAGACCCTCACTTCTGCCTCATTGCAGGCCACGCCCTCCTGAGACCCTCAGTTTAGCTCCAGCACAGGCCACGCCCTCCTGAGTCCCTCACTTCCTCCCCAGCACAGGCCACGCCCTTCTGAGCACAGGCCACGCCCTCCTGAGACCATCATTTTCTCCTCAGCATAGGCCACGCCCTCCTGACCACAGGCCACGCCCCCTGAGACCCTCACTACATTCCCAGCACAGGCCAAGCCCTCCTGAGTCCCTCACTTCCTCCCCAGCCCAGGCCACGCCCTCCTCAGCTCTGGCCACGGCCTACTGAGTGCAGGCCACGCCCCCTGGGCACAGGCCACCCTCCCTGACGGTCCTGACTATTATTGCAGCCTTCCATGTAGTTCTCGAGGTTTCCCGCCTCCCCTTCCTCCTGCCTCTGCCAGGCCTGGCAATTTCTTGGCGCCCAGCCCAGCAACTCCGGGCTTTTCCCTTCCTTCCCCGCCTTCCCCTTCAGCACCACATCCTGTTCCTTTCTAAGGAACAAAGGGGACTTTTATTTTGGAGGGGGGGAATGTTGTGCTTTCCAAGGAACAAGGGGACTTTTATTTTGGAGGGATGTTGTGGAGTTCTGGCTGCTGGAGTGACATGGACATTTGAGCCCTGCGAGCTTCCTGGCTGGCAGGGAGAGCAGCAGGCCCAGGCGCTGATGGCAGAGAACTATGGATGTGAGTTCGTCCTCTGGGGAACACGGGGAGAGGTGTGGGGACCCGGGGTGGGAGGGCTTCGATTGTTCTATGAAGCCCCCCCCCGGATGTCCCACCGGGGTGGGGGTTGCAGGGCCCCGCCACAGGCCTGGAAAGACGAGGTGAGGGGCTGATGTACTGGTGGGGGCAACAGCAGCCTGGCCCTGGGGTGGCCGGATGTTACTCAGCTCTTCCCCACTTCCTGCTTCCAGCATTCTCTTCCATGAAACGGGGAGCATCATGGGAAGGACGGGATCCTGGATGCCAAGTTGGTCAGGAGAGGGCCTGGAGGGAGGGGGAGTCCTTCCATCCCTCTTCCCATTCACCCATCCATCCATCCACCCATCCATCCATCCACCCATCCATCCATCCATCCACCCAACCATCCATCCACTCACCCACCCATCCATTCATCCATCCATCCATCCATCCATCCACCCATCCATCCATCAATCCATATCCCCATCCATCCACCCACCCACCTATTCATCCACCCATCCACCTATTCATCCACCCATCTATCCATCCACCCATCCACCTATTCATCCATCCACCTATTCATCCATCCATCCACCCACCCATCCATCCACCCACCCATCCATCCATCCATCCATCCATCCAAACATTCATCCATCCACCCACCCATCCATCCACCCATCCATCCATACACCCAACCACCCATCCATCCACCCATCCACCCACCCATCCATCCATCCACCCATCCATCCATCCACTGTGCATCCATCCATCCACCCATCCATCCATCCACCCATCCACCTATCCATCCATCCATCCATCCATCCATCCATCCATCCATCCATCCATACATACATACATACATCCACCCATCCACCCATCCATCCACCCATCCATCCATCCATCCACCCATCCATTCATCCACCCATTCCCCATCCATTCATCCCTCCAACCATCCATCCATCCACCCATCCATTCACCCATCCATCCATCCATCCACCCATCCACCTATCCATCCATCCATCCACCCATCCATCCACCCATCCATCCCTCCTCCTCCTCTCTCTCCTCCTCAGGTTGCACAGCGGCTGCGCAGCCCCACCCCTCGCCTTCCTCCTCCTCCTCCTCCTCCCCCCTGGCCCTTGCGCAGGCCCCACCCCCTCGCGCCCCAACTTCCTGCTGCTCTTGGCCGATGACCTGGGCCTGGGCGACCTGGACAGCTTTGGGAACCGCAGCCTGTGGTGAGCAGAGGGGGAGGCCCGGATGTGGGGCCTTAGTTACCCGGATGTGGGAGCTCAGATCCCTGGATGTTCCACCAGGAGAACTGTATAGACATCTAGTAACTCAGTTCCCCAGATGTTGGATGTTAGTGCCCCGGATGTTGGAGGACAGGTCCAAGGATGTTAGATCTTAATGCCCCAGATGTGGGAAATCAGGTTCTCGAATGTTATATGTTAGTGCTCCGGATGTTGGAGATCAGGTCCCTAGATGTTAGATGTTAGTACCCCGGATGTTAGATGTCAGGTGCTCGGATGTTGAAGATCAGGTCCCCGGATGTTGGAGATCAGGTCCCCGGATGTTGAATCTTACTGCCCCGATGTTGGATATCAGGTCCCCGGATGTTACATGTTAGTATCCCGGATGTTCGAGCTCAGTTCCCCGGATGTTCCACCAGGAGATCTGTATAGACATCTAGTGGACCTCACGTCCCCGGATGTTGGATGGTAGGTCTCCGGATGTTGGAGTTCAATTCCCAGGATGTTGGATCTCAGTTCCCTGGATGTTGAAGATCAGGTCCCCGGATGTTGGATATCAGATCCCTGGATGTGGGATGTTAGTGCCCCGGATGTTGGAGATCAGGTCCTCGGATGTTAAATCTTAGTATACCCCAGATGTGGGAAATCAGGTTCCCGGATGTTACATGTTAGTACCCCAGATGTTGGAGATCAGGCCCCCGGATGTTGGACCTCAGATCCCTGGATGTTGGATGTTAGGTCCCCGGATGTTGGAATTCAATTCCCCGGATCTTGGATCTTAGTACCTCGGATGTTGGATGTCAGGTCCCTGGATGTTTGAGATCAGATACCCAGATGTTTGGCCCTCAGGTCCCCGGATGTTGGGCCTTAGACCCCGGATGTAGGAGCCCAGTCCACAGATATAGATCTTAGTACCCTGGATGTGGGATCTCAGGGCCCCAGATGTTGGATCTTAGATCTCCAGATGTTGGCCCTCAGGTTCCCAGATGTTGGATGCCAGGTCCCCAGATGTTGGACCTCAGGTCCCCAGATGTTGGATCTTAGTACCCCGGATGTGGAATCTCAGGTCCCCGGATGTTGGATCTTAGATCCCCGGATGTGGGATCTCAGGGCCCCAGATGTTGGAGTTTAGCTCCTGGGATTTTGGGCATTAGATCCCCGGATGTTAGACCCCAGGTCCCCTATGTTCTTGGCTGTGACTCAGTTTCCCTCTCCCCACACAGCATCCCGCACCTGGACGGCCTGGCCCGCGATGGCATGCGGCTGACCCAGCACCTGGCAGCAGCGTCCGTCTGCAGCCCAAGCCACGCAACCTTCCTGACGGGACGCTACCCTGTGCGCCTGGGTCAGTATGGGGGGGTGGGACATCCGGGGAACGGAAGGAGCGGTGGGGGGGGAGGCGGGGGCGGGACATCCGGGGATCTGAGAGCCAACATCCAGGGTACTAAGATCCAACATCCGTGGACCTGATATCCAACATCTGGGGATCTGAGACCCAACATCCGGGGATCTAAAGCCCAACATCCGGGGAACTGAGCACCAACATCGGGGTACTGAGCTCTAACATCCAGGGACTTCATCTCTAACATCCGGGTTACTAAGATCCAACATCCGGGGATCTGAGCACCAACATCCAGGGCACTGAACTCTAACATCCGGGGACCTTATCTCTAACATCCATTGTACTAAGATCCAACATCCGGGGATCTGAGGCCTAACATTCTGGGAATTGAACTCCAACATCCGAGGATCTGACATCCACCATCCGGGATACTAAGATCCAACAACCGGGAACCTGAGCCCCAACATCCGGGGAACTGAGCTCCAACATCTGGGGATCTGAGGGCCAACATACCCGAATCTGAGCTCCAATATACGGGGTAGTAAGATCCAACATCCAGGGAACTGAGCTACAACATTCGGGTAACTGAAGTCCAACATCTGGGGTCCTGATATCCACCATACAGGGCACTGAACTCCATCATCCGGGGATGAGGGCCAACATCCGGGATACTAACATCCAACATCCGGGGAACTGAGGCCCAACATCTAGGGCACGGAGGTCAACCAGAGGGAGGGGAGGACTTCTCTGAGGATCTCAGGTTCAAATCCCTGAGACTCTGGGACTTCCCCCCTGAACCACCAGGAAACCGGAAGTGATGCCATATTGGTTTCCCCCGAGGGCTCCCAGGGCTGGGGTCCTTTCCACCCCGGGTGGGCAGGTCCCAGGCTATCCCAGACACAGCAGGCCTTCCCCCTGAAGGTGCTAGATGCCCCCTCCTTACCCAGGACGCCATCATCACTGACCTAGGGTCCTTCTCTCTCTTGGAAGGCATGGTGACCACCAACGGGGCGCGCGTGCTGCAGTGGGCAGCCGTGTCTGGCGGGCTGCCCACTTCCGAGATCACCTTCGCCAAGATCCTGCAGCAGCAGGGATATGCCACCGGCCTCATAGGAAAGAGAGAAGTCATCCATCCACCCATCCATCTATCCACCCATCCCCCATCCATCCATCCATCCATCCATCCATCCATCCATCCATCCATCCACCCATCCATCCATCCATCCACCCCTCCATCCATCCATCCATCCACCCATCCACCCATCCATCCATCCATCCACTCATCCATCCATCCATCCACCCATCCACCCATCCACCTATTCATCCATCCATCCATCCACCCACCCATCCATCCATCCATCCATCCATCCATCCATCCACCCATCCATCCACCCACCCATCCATCCACCCATCCATCCACCCATCCACCCATCCACCCATCCATCCACCCATCCACCCATCCATTCACTCATCCATCCATCTCTTCCCCTCCAGGCAAATGGCACCTGGGCCTCAACTGTGAGTCCCCCACTCACCACTGCCACCACCCCCTGAACCATAGGTTCGACTCCTTCTTCGGGGTCCCCTTCACCCTGATGGGGGACTGCCTGCAAGCGGAGCCCTCGCAGAAGCGAGTGCGTCTGCAAGGGCCCCTGGACCTGGGGGCGCAGCTGCTGCTGCTTTCCCTGCTCTGCCTGGCCGCTGGGAATCTCACGGGCCTGCTGGGCCTGCGCTGGGTGCCCAGGGTGCTGGGCCCCGGATGTGGGGCCTTGCTCCTGGCCTGCACCTCCTGCCTCCTAGGTGTCTTCATCGTCCACGCCGACTGCTTCCTGATGAGGGATCACCAGGTCGTCCAGCAGCCTCTGAGGTTCGAGGCCAGCGTGGGGCTATTCTTGCGGGAGGCTGAGGCCTTCATCCACAGGTCAGCCTGGGGCCGGGGAGGGGGACAGATGCCATCTACTAGTTCTCTATAGTCAACTGGTAGACCTTAGATCCCCGGATGTACATCCAGTAGATCTCTATAGTCAACTGTCAACCTCAAATCCCCGAATGTTCCACTAGGAGATCTCTATAGGCATCTGGTAGACCTCAGATCCCCGGATGTACAACCAGTAGATCTCTGTAGTCAACTGGTCAATCTCAAATCCCTGGATGTTCCATCAATAGATCTCTATAGACATCTGGTAGACCTCAGATCCCCTGATGTACATCTACTAGATCTCTATAGTCAACTGGTAGACCTCAGGTGCCCAGATGTATATCCAGTAGATCTCTATAGTCAACTGTCAACCTCAAATCCCCGGATGTTCCATCAATGGATCTCTATAGACATCTGGTAGTCCTCAAATCCCTGAATGTTACATCTAGTACATCTCTATAGACATCTGGTAGACCTCAGGTTCCCGGATGTTCCATCAGTAGATCTGCAGAGACATCTGGTAGACGTCAAATCCCAGGATGTTACATCCAGTAGATCTCTATAGACATCTGGTAGACCTCAGGTCCTTGGATGTTCCATCTAGTAGATCTGTAGAGACATCTGGTAGACCTCAGATCAGACCACGATCAATCATTGGTAGTATTGATCAGATCATGATCGATTATTGGTAATAACTGTTCAGATGATGTTCGATTATTGGTAATAACTGATCAGCTCATGTTCAATTATTGGTATTATCGATCAGATGATGTTCGATTATTGGTATTATCGATCACATCACAATCGAATATTGGTATTATTGATCAGATCCTGTTCGATTATTAGTAATATCTGATCAGCTCATGTTCTATTATTGGTCATATCGATCAGATGATGTTTGATTATTGGTAATAACTGATCAGATCTGTTCGATTATTGGTAATAACTGATCAGATCACGATCGATTATTGGTATTTTCAATCAGATCACTATTGATTATTGGTATTATTGATCAGATCATGATCGATTATTGGTATTATCGATCACATCACGATCGATTATTGGTATTTTCGATCAGATCAGGATCGATTATTGGTATTTTCGATCAGATCAGGATCGATTATCAATCATCTGATCGATTATTGGCAATACCTGATCAGGTCGGTTATTGGTGAGGTTATTGATGATGGGGGCGGGGTCTGACGTGGGTCCGCAGGCACCAGGCCCGCCCCTTCCTCCTCCTTGTCTCCTTCCTCCACGTCCATGTCCCGCTGGTCACCTCACCCGCCTTCTGGGGCTGCAGCTCGCACAGCGCCTACGGCGACAACATGGAGGAGCTTGACTGGATGGTGGGTGAGTGCAGGGGGGGAACTGAGGCACGGTGCGTGGGATGGGGGAAACTGAGCACGGGGGTGGGGTGAGCGGGATGGGGAAACTGAGGCACAGGGTCGGGGTGAGCGGGATGGGGAAACTGAGGCGCGGGGGTGGGGTGAGTGGGTTGGGGGAAACTGAGGCATGGAGATGGGGTGAGTGGGATGGGGGAAACTGAGGCACGGTGCACTTGGATAAACTGAGTCACTGGGCATGTTGGGGGTAAACTGAGGCATGGTGCACTTGGGTAAACTGAGGCACGGTGCATGTTGGGTAAACTGAAGCACGGTGCATGTTCAGGGTGAACTGATGCACGGTGCATTTGGGTAAACTGAGTCACTGGGTATTGGGGTAAACTGAGGCACGGTGTATTTGGGTAAACTGAGTCACTGGGCATGTTGGGTAAACTGAGGCATGGTGCATGTTGGGTAAACTGAGGCACTGGGCATATTGTGTAAACTGAGGCATGGTGCATGTTGGGTAAACTGAGGCACGGGGACGAGGTGAGTGGGTTGAGTAAACTGAGGCACTGGGATGGGGGTAAACTGAGGCCCGGTGAGCATTGGGTGTAAACTGAGGCACGGTGCCTGTTGGGTAAACTGAGTCACTGGGCATTGGGGATAAACTGAAGCACGATGGAAATTTGTAAACTGAGTCACGATGCATGTTGGGTAAACTGAGGCATGGTGCATGTAGGGGGTAAACCGAGGCACGGTGGACGCTGGGGGTAAACTGAGGCACGGATCCATTGCCCCCCCCACAGGGCGACTGCTGGCGGCGCTGGACGGTGCAGGGCTGGGGCGCCACACCCTTGTCTACTTCACGTCGGATCACGGTGCCTCGCTGGAGGCCCGGGCCTGGGGCGCCCGCCTCGGGGGTTCCAACGGCGTGCACCAAGGCGAGGGGGAAACTGAGGCAGGATGGGCGGGGACTCCCACGCGGCCCGACCCCGCCATTGACCTTTGCCCTTCGCTCCCCCCTTGCAGGTGGCAAAGGCATGGGTGGCTGGGAGGGTGGCATCCGGGTTCCCGGGCTGGCGTGCTGGCCTGGGACGCTGCCTGCAGGGCGCCTGGTGCCTGAGCCCACCAGCCTCATGGACCTGTTCCCCACCGTGGTGCGCCTGGCCGGGGGCTGGGTTCCATCGGACAGGTAGTCGTTCGCCGGCCTGGGTCCCCACGGGGTGGGGGGGAAGGGGGGTTATCCGGGGCCTCAGGGATCCTGAGGGGGGGAGGCTGAGGCCTGCACATCCGGGTCTCTGGGGGCTCAGAAGCCTACACATCCGGGTCTCTGAGGGCTCAGACCTGCACATCCGGGTCTCTGGGGGCTCAGGAGCCTGCACATCCGGGTCTCTAAGACCCAAGACCCGGGGCTCAGGCATGGACATCCGGGTCTCTGGGGGCTCAGAAGCCTTTACATCCGGGTAACTAAGGGCTCAGGCCTGCAAATCCGGGCCTCTGAGCACTCAGAAGCCTGGACATCTGGGTCTCTGAGGACTCAGGCCTTCATATCGGGGTCTCTAAGGCATCAGGGCTGCACATCCAGGTCTCTGAGTACCTAGGCCCAGGTCTCAGTCCTGGACATCCGGGTCTCTGAGGGCTCAGGACTGCACATCTGGGTCTCTGAGGGCTCAGAAGCCTGCACATCCGGGTCTCTGGGATCTCAGGCCTGCACATCCGGGTCTCTGGGGGCTCAGAAGCATGGACATCCGGGTCTCTGAGCGCTCAGAAGGTTGGATATTCGGCTCTCTGAGGCCTCAGGCCTACACATCCAGGTCTCTAAGACCAGAGGCCTGGGTCTTAGACCTGCACATCTGGGTCTCTACAGGCTCAAGCCTTAACATCCGGGTCTCTGGGGGCTCTGGCTTGCACATCCGAGTCTCTGAGCGCTCAGAAGCCTGCACATCCGGGTCCCGCAGGGAGGTGGACGGCCAGGACCTGATGCCCGCGCTGTTGAGGACAGCGCAGGCCGCAGGCCACAACTTCCTGCTGCACTACTGCGAGGCCCGGCTGCACGCCGTGCGCTGGTTCAACCGCCCAAGTGAGTGCCTCAACCTCCGCCGGGCCCCAGGGCGGGGGAGGGGGCTGCATGCGAGCGCGCAGGGACCCGGATGCAAGGCCTGGGGTGGGAGACCTGGATGTGGGAATCCTCGGATGTGGGAATCCCGGGATGTGAGGACCTGGATGGAAGGCATGAGATGGGAATCCCCGGATGTAAGGTCCCGGATGTGAAGTCCCCGATGGGAATTCCCAGATGTGAGGCTCCAGATGTGAGGTAGTGGATGAGAAGCCCTGGATGTGAGGCCCCGGATGTGAGATCCCGGATGTGAGGCCTCGGATGGGAATCCCCAGATGTGAGGCCCCGGATGTGAGGTCCCAGATGGGAATCCCTGGCTGTGAGGTCCCGGATGTGAGGCCCCGCATGTGAATCACCGGATGTGAAGTACCGCATGTGAATCCCCGGATGTGAGGGCCTGGATGTGAATCCCTGGATGTGAGGTCCTAGATGGGAATCCCCGGATGTGAATACCCAGATGTGAGGTCCTGGATGGGAATCCCGGATGTAAGGTCTTGCGTGTGAATGCCCTGATGTGAATCCCCGGATGTGATGTCCTGGATGTGAATTCCCGGATGGGAATCCTGGATGTGAGGCCCCGGATGTTACTCCTTTCTCCCCACCCCCCGCAGGCTGCACGGTGTGGAAGCTGCACTTCGCCACTCCGTGCTTCGACCCGCTGGGCTCGGGCGCCTGCCTCGGTTTCCCTGCCTGCGCCTGCTCCGGGCGGCGCATGACCCGCCACCGGCGGCCACTGCTCTTTGACCTGACGGCGGACCCGGGGGAGACCCGCCCGCTGCGGGGCCCGATGGCGACGCGCAGGCGCGTGGAGGCCGCAGTGGCCTGGATGCTGCGCACGCGCCACCCCCGCGCGGCCCCGCCCCTCGCCCCTGCACACAACACCTGGAGCCTGCGCCTGCAGCCCTGCTGCGTGCCCGGACCGCTCTGCGCCTGCGACCACCTGATCCCCGACCTCTGACCCCGACCCGACCCCCAACCCCCAACTGCCCGGGGCTATGGCAGATCCTGGCCTGCGCCTCTCACATCCAGGGACTCACATCCGAGTATTAAACATCCGGGTATACTCAAATACAGAGATTCCCACATCCGGGGATTCCCACATACAGACTCTCCACATCCGGGGATTCCTACATCTGGGGATTCTCACATCCGGGGATTCTCACTTCTGGGGACTCACATCCGGGGATTCCCGGGGATGTATTCACACATCCGGAGAATCCTACATCCGGGGACTTTTACACCCGGAGAGTCTCACATCCAGAGACTCTCACATCCGGGGATTCCCACATACAGACTCTCACATACGGTGATTCTCACATCCGGAGATTCTCACATCCAGAGATTCTCACATCCAGAGATTTCCACATCCGGGGATTCTCATATCCGGGGATTCCCACTTCCAGGGATGCTCAGACCAGGGAATTCCCACATCTGGGGAAATCTCACATCCAGGGACTCTCACATCCGGGGATTCTCACATTTTTGGATTTTCACATCCGGGAATTCTCAGATCCAGGGATTCTCACATCCGGGGATTCCCACAGCCAGGGATTCTCACATCCAGGGATTCCCACAACTAGAGATTCCTACATCCCGGGATTGTCACATCCGGGGACTTTTACATCCAGAGACTCTCACATGTGGGGACTCTCACATCTGGGAACTCCTACATCTGGGGATTCCCACATCCGGGGATTTTCACATTCAGAGAGTCTCACATCATGGGATTCTCAGACCCAGGGCTTCACATATCCTGGGACTCTCACATCCTGAGCCTCTCATCCTTGAACTCCACCTCGGGCCTCCCATCCAGGGCCTTTCCCCAACCTCCCATCCGGAGCCCTGTCACATCCGGGCCTCTCTCCTCTAGCTTCCCACACAATAAAACCTCATGAGCACCGTACCGCACGGCAGGGTCAGCGGTCACGGGGGTCAGAGGCCGGGCACTGGTCCTGCCTTCCATTTCAGGTCATTTCCAGTTGTTGCTAGCATACAGGGCTGGTCCTGCCTTCCATTTGAGGCCATTTCCGGTCATTGCTATGGTATAGGACTGGTCCCGCCTTCCATTTCAGGCCACTTCCAGTCGTTGCTAGGGTATAGGACTAGTCCCACCTTCCATTTCAGGTCATTTCCGGTCGTTGCTAGGGTATAGGACTGCTCCCACCTTCCATTTCAGGCCACTTCCGGTCATTGCTAGGGTATAGGACTAGACCCACCTTCCATTTCAGGTCACTTCCAGTCGTTGCTAGGGTATAGGACTAGTCCCACCTTCCATTTCAGATCATTTCTGGTGGTTGCTAGGGTATAGAACTAGTCCTGCCTTCCATTTCAGGCCATTTCCGGTGGGTTGCTAGGATACAAGCTTGGTCCCGCCCTCCTCCAGGACGTCCCACCACCTAGATTCACACCTGATTGGCTTATTCCATGAAAGGCCCTCCCTCACTTTCCTAATTCCTTTGTCATTGATCCAGCTGTAAGACACACCCCTTAGCCCCCCCACAAATCCAACTCGCTGCTGATTGGACCTCACACCACAGTCCTGCTCCTAACTACGTGAACTCGGATTCAGATTGGCCCAGCGGGATTGGAGATGTGGGGTACCTGGATGTTGGACCACTCTGGGGGGGGTGGTTGGGTGGATGGATGGGTGGATGACCAGGCCTGCAAACTCTTCCCCTTCTGTGCCTGTCCCAGGGGACCCCAATGACCTCTCCAGGGATTGACCCAGGTGGGCCTATAGCTCCTTATTGCAGTAGGATAAGTCGAGGTCGGAGGTCTGTGTCTCCCTAGGCCTAGGATGCATTGCACCTGCATGATATCCAGGTCTTCTCTGGAGGGAGGGCCCCATTGGCTTCCCCGGGGACTCCTCCAGCCGCACCCCCTGCTCTGATTGGCTGACACGCCTGTCTCCCACCCAGGGAAGCTGCGGGTCCAGTTCGGCCTCTTCCTTGGGTGAGGTTAAAAGGCAGGGGGTGCTGTCCATCATCTCTGGGCCCCATCCCCTGCCAAGCCAATAGCTGGAGACTCGATCTGTGTGAAGCCACGCCCCTTCGTGGCTAGTTCTGTGGACTCTGTTTATGCCCATCACCCAGAGGTCCCGCCCACTAGTGAATGTATGGGCGTAGGGGCTGTCCTTCACTTCCAGGTCCCGCCTCCTGGCTGTTGGAAGGCCACAGGGGCTGTCTGTCTCTTCCAGGTCCTGCCCCTGGCTGTTGGAAGGCCATAGGGGCTGTCTGTCACCTCCAGGCCCCGCCCCCTGGCTGTTGAAAGACCACAGGGGCTGTTTGTCTCCTCCAGGTCCCACCCTCTGGTTGTTGTGTGGACATTTGTCCTGTCTGTAACCTTCAGGCCACGCCCCCTTGCAATTAGATGGCCACACGGGCTGTCATTCACCTCCAGGCCACGCCTCCTACGCCATCTTACGTCATGTCAAGCCGAGGCCCCGCCCACAAGTGACTGACGGGACGCTCTAGCTGTCCATCACAATCCTGTCCCACCCAGCGCCTGTCTCCACACTGCACAGACGCCAGAGGGGAAGGAAACGCTGCCTGGGCGTGCGCACCGCGCATGTGCAGGGAGTGGCTCCAAAGGGGCGGAGCCTACGCATGCACAATGGAAAGATGGGTTGGGCAGACAGGCCTGACAGCGCGCATGCACACTTTATGTTGATTTTATTCGTCCTTCCCCCTCCAGGCTCCTTCGTCCACTTCTGATTCCACCTGCTGCTTGAGGCCCCAGGTTCGAATCCAGCCTCACACCGGGGAGGGGCCTGGTGGGGGAGGGGAGGCACAAGCTGCAGCCACCCGCGGGGGATCATGTGAGGCCCCGCCCCGCGCCTCTCCTCATCCGAGCACCCTGGGAGGGGGCGGTTCCCACCTGCATCCTGGCCCGCGCCCCGGAAGCAGCATCTGCGACCTCCAGACTAGAAGTAGGTGATGGCAGCACCCACCAGGGCCACGACCACCACGGACACGATGGGGGACACGACATGGGCCAGTGCGCTGCCTGGAGGGGGCGGGACTGGATCCAGAAGTGCGGGGGTGAACACACCCGGGAAGGGCGGTGGGGCGTCTCCCTGCAACTTCCGGTCGGGAAGTGCCCAGAAACAGGAAGCGAGCCAAGGTGAAGGGGGGGGACAAGGGTGCCTGACCGGAAGTGCTATCACAGCCTTGACTGGAAGTGTCCATGAACAGGGACCGGAAGTGCCCATAGTCAAGACCAGAAGTTGTTATATACTAGGGACCGGAATTCTCCACAGTCAAGACCGGAAGTTCCTACACACTAGGGACTGGAAGTGCCCTTCCAATCAGGACCGGAAGTGCCTTTCCCATCAGGACCGGAAGTTTCTATACACTAGGGACCGGAAATCACCAGTCAGGATGGGAAGTTCCTATGTACTAGGGACTGGAAATCTCCACAGTCTAAGCCGGAAGTTCCTATACACTAGGGACCAGAAGTTCCCATAGTCAATACCAGAAGTTCTTATACACTAGGGACCGGAAGTTCCTCTACACTAGGGACTGGAAGTGCCCTTCCAATCAGGACCAGAAGTTCCTATACACTAGGGACCGGAAGTGCCCTTCCAATCAGGACTGGAAGTTCCTGTACACTTGGACCAGAAGTCCCCATAGTCAAGACCAGAAGTTGTTATATACTAGGGACCGGAAGTCTCCACAGTGAAGACTGGAAGTTCTTATACACTAGGGACTGGAACTCCCCATCGTCAGGGCCGGAAGTGCCCATAGTCAGGACCGGAAGTTCCTATATACTAGGGACCAGAAGTGCCCAGTCAAGACCGGAAGTTCGTATATACTAGGGACCGGAAGTGCCTTTCCAATCAGGACCGCAAGTTCCTATACACTAGGGACTAGAAGTCCCTAGTCGGAACTGGAAGTTGTTATATACTAGGGACCGGAAGTTCCCAATCAGGACTGGAGGTTCCAATACTCTGGACCGGAAGTTCACATACTGTCAGGAGTGGAAGTTCTCATGCAGGCTGGAAGTCCCAAGACAATCTGTACTGGAAGTCCCCAGGAACTCAGAGACCGGAAGTTCCTTTTCTCTCCGGACCGGAAGTTCGCACTGAGACCGGAAGTGGAGGCGGCAGCGGTCCCGAAGGCTGTGGGTCACACCCGGGCCCAGATCACGAGGGAACGGAAGTGGGGCGGTCGAGGGGGCGGGACTTACCTTGGGGGGGTCTCCGTGGATCACATGTTCATTGCCAGCACCTGGGGGAGAGGGGGAGGAGAGACGCGGCCCTGGGAGCTCGGCCTCCACATCTGGGTCCCTACATCCGGGTTCCCTACATCCAGGTTCCCTACATCCGGGTCCCCACATCTGAATTCCTACATCCGGGTCCCTCCATGCAGGTCCTTACATCTGGGTCCTTACATCCGGTCTCTACATCCAGGTCCCTACATCCGGGTTCCTTACATCCGGGTCCCTACTTCTGGGTCCCTACATCCGGGTCCTTACATCCAGGTTCCCTACATCCAAGTCCCTACATCCAGGTCCCTACATCCCTTCCTCCTCATTCGCATCTTCTACATCCGGGTCTCCTCCCCCTGCCTTGGTTTCCCCGTCTTACCGTGTGAGCCTCCATAGCCTCCACCGCCACCTGTGAACAGAGGGGGCGGGGTCAGCCCGGGTTCCCTACATCTGGGTCCTTACATCGGGGTACTCACATCCCGGTCCCTACATCCGTGATCCCATGTCTGGGTCCCTACATCTGGGCCTCTACATCCGGGTCTCCACACTGGGGTCTCCACATCTGGGTCTCTACATCCGGGTCTCCACACTGGGGTCTCCACATCCGGGTCTCCTCATCCAGGTCTCCACACTGGGGTCCCTACATCCGGGTCTCTACATCCAGGCTTCCACATCCGGGTCCCTACATCCGGATCTCTACATCTGGGCCTCCTCACTGGGGTCTCTACATCCGCGTCTCTACACTGGAGTCTGCACATCCGGGTCTCCATACTAGGGTCTCTACATCCGGGTCTCCACACTGGGGTCCCTACATCCGGGCCTCTACATCTGGGTCTCCACACTGGGGTCTCTACATCCAGGCTTTCATATCCGGGTCCCTACATCTGGGTTTCCATGTCTGGGTCCCTACATCCGGGTCCCTAAATCCGGGCCTCCACACTGGGGTCCCTAAATCTGGGCCTCTACATCCGGGCCGCTCCATCCCCAGCCTCCACATCCGGGCCTCCCCCCCTTCCATGTCCTCATCTCCTGCGCCTGGCGGGGGTCGGGGCTTGGGTGGAGGCCGGCATCGGGGTGGGAGGTGACGTCTGCGGGGAGAGAGCAAGGGAAGATGGAGGCCGGCCTCCCCCCCTTACCCCCTTCCTTCCCCTGATCCCTGACTCCCCTGACTCCTCCTGGGGGTCGCGACCTGGGCGGGTTGAGCAGCTGCGGGTACAGCCCTGTGTGCCAGGAGTGGGCCATGCCTCAGCTTCCCCACCCTGAGTGGGCCTGGTGTGGGGAAGGGGGGAGGACCCCACTCACCTGAGCTGGGCTTCGGGGTGGGATCTGCGGGCAAAGAGAGAGAGGGTGGTGACCCGTGACCTCCCCTGACCCCTCCCTGACCCCCCCTGACCCCTGAACCCAAGGCCTCAGTGGGTGGCAAAGGGTCACATGAGATTCAGGCCCACACCTGGATCAAGGCCCCACATGAGGCCTAGCGGCCAGGGTGAAGCCATGGGGGGGGAAAGGTGAGAGGTCAGGACTCACTGGGTCATCCAGGGCGTCGGCGAGGTCAAAGTCAGCCTGGCCTGAGGGGGGAAGAGGATGGGTGCTGGGGACGGACGGACGGATGGGGAGACAGACAGACACAGAGACGAACAGACAGACAGACCGAGAGGATGACACACGGACAGACAGACAAGGGATGGACAGATGATCAAGACAGGACAGACAGATGACAGACAGAAGAAGCAGATGGACAGCCAGGTGGACAGAACAAGAGGCAGACAGACAGAGAGGAAGACATGGACAGAGAGGAGACAGACAGACAGACACAGGACAGATAGACCCAGACAGAGAGACTGAGAGGCAGGCAGACAGACAGACAGACAGACACAGAGATGGACAGACAGACAGACCAAGAGGATGACACATGGACAGACAGACAGACAGAGCCAGAGGCAGATGGACAGACAGACAGACAATGAGACAGACAGAGAGGAGACGGACAGACACATGGACAGATAGGGGCCCAGACACAGATGGACCTGCAGACAGACGGAGACAGACAGATGCAGAGACCGAGGGACAGACAGACAGACAGACAGACAGACAGAGAAGGGATGGATGACCAAGACAGAACGAATAGATGGACGGACAGACAGACAGGAGAAGCAGATGGGCAGCCAGGTGGACAGAAAGACCAAGAGGCAGACAGACAGACTGTGAGGAGACAGACAGCCAGACAGACCGAGAGGAGATGGACAGACTGACAGAAGCAGATGGACAGAGACACAGACAGACAGACTGAGACACAGATGGACAGACAGACAGACAAACAGACACAGAGACAGACAGGCCAACAGGACCAGGCCCTGGCCTCCAACAACCTGGCCCGACCTGAAAATCCACTGCCACCTCCCCACCCCACAACCCCAGCCCAGCCCCACGCCCTGAGGGGGGGGACCCGAAACCACCAGGAGAGGGGGGGAAACTAGAAACCACCAAAGAGGGACAACTGGAAACCACCAAACTGGGGAGGGAACTAGAAACCACCAAGGTGGGGGAACTAGAAACCACCAAAAAGGAGAGAACTAGAAATCACCAAGGGAAGAACTAGAAACCACCAAGGGGGGAGAACAAGAAACCACCAAAGAGAGTGGGGGAACTAGAAACCACCAAGGCCTCACCCCGGCCTCCTGGGCCCAGGCCGCAGAGCAGGGCGGCCAGCAGCAGCAGCAGCAGCAGCACAGGTCCTCCTTGAAACTTACAAGGCTATGGTCAAAGTCACCCTAAGCAGGAAAGTCCTTGAAACCCCTGTCCAAATTCAGTGCCAACAAAGCCAGAAGTAGAGCCGTGTGGCTTCACTAGTTGAGGCTAGCCTTGAGAAAAGCAGTTCATGGACTGTGCCCAGATCCTGAGTTCAAGGTCTGGGACTGCCAACAAACAGACATACACAACAATCTGTGCAGCCATCCAGCTAAAGCACGTCACCCTCTTGTCCCCAACTGAATTGGACAGAGTTCCCTGGGAAAGGGGCTGGGGGAGCCACTGTCATCTTGACTCTGCCCATTCTGCATGCATCACAGGATTCCGGCCACACCCCCATTATTTCATGGTTCTTTTTGACCAATGGGATACAAGAATAGTGGTCATGCCCACATTCCATGCTGCCTGGTAGATGGACTAGGCTCTATTAGAACACTCGGAGGCTGAGATCCACAGGGGGAAAATCCTGCCACAGGAGCATGGGCCCGCTGCAGGCACCCGGGCCACCAGGCAGCTCAGTGACAGACTGAGCTGGAGCCACAGGCCCTCTGCCCCATGAGCTGCCACCACAGCATGCATGGGGATGGGAAGAGGGACACATGGGCATCTGAAAAGAAAATCTGCTTCCTCCATGACCTACCTGATGAGGTGGACTTCCAGAGTCCAACAGGTGAGCTCCACCATTGATGCAGCCAGCTTTCGGCACACATCCGAACCATCGAGGAGTCCCTCATGGTGTGTAAAGAGTAGAGGTTGGTCTTGAGTGAGCTGTGTTGGGAGAAAGCCCAGTGCATGCACTGGCTGTCCCAGGAGAAGATGGAGAAGAGGACAGTGCTGTGGGAGCTGCTGTTGCTCCTCACAGGGGAAGGCACAGACAGCAGTCTCCAGATGCCAGCACAGGCTGAGCTCCCCACCACCAGCACTGCTTCAGATGCCTCAGGGCCTGTGGTAGGTGAAATGAGGGAGGAGCAGAAAGGTTTTGAAGAATTGCAACTTGAAGACAGCATGGAAACTGCCAGAGGAGAGGTCAGGGTTCCCAACCCCATAGTGGACTCCCCCAAGGAGTATGTCCTGCCCCAGATGCCCCACATCCAGATCTGCCCACAGCTCCCAGGCTCAGAGAAGGAGTGCTCCCCCACTTTCTCCTGTAATCTGATGTGGATGATGACTCTCTATGTGACATACTGACTCTCATAAGCCTTGGCAGCCACCAGAAGTAGGTGGCCAGGTGGCTTTCTCTCAGGCCTCCATCAGCCGGGTGATGGGAAGGTTAAACTGGGGGTCGGGTAGGGCAGAGGCTGCCAGGAGGTGGCCCAAACTCAAGGGTTATCTAATGGCCCATTGGTGGCCAGGAAAGAGGCCCATGTTATGCTTATCACAAAGAATAAATTGTTTTCAAAGCAAAATAAAAAGCCTCCAACAAAGATTTGTTCTTCCAGTCCTGGGGCTTGAACTCAGGGCTTGGCCATTGTCCTGAGCTCTTTTTGATCAAGACTGGCACTCTACCAGTTGAGCCCCACCTCCCTTTCCAGCCTTTTCTGTGTGGAATAGAACCCAGGGCTTCAGGCATGCTAGGTGACCACTCTACCACTGAGCCACATTCTCAGCTAGGATGATTCTCCCCCCTCCCAAACCCATATGGCCATTCCTCAGATAAATAGGAAGTAGGTGGTGGTGTATGCATCAAATACCTAGGCCAGCAGCCATCAGGCTTAGTGGGAAAAGATTGTAGTGTAGAAATCTCTGATTTTGCATGCACGTGGTGTCTGTGTGTGTGTGTGTGTGTGTGTGTGTGTGTGTGTGTGTGTGTGTGTGTGTGTGTGTGTGTGTGTGAACTCAGGGCATAGGCTCTATCCCAGAGTTTTCTTGCTCAAGGCTAGTGCTCTACCACTTGAACCACAGCCCCACTTGCTTTTGGATGGTTACCTACAGGTAAGAGTCTCAAGGGCTTTCCTGTCCAGGGTGGCTTTGAATCATGATGGGGGCCCCAAGGAAGCAAGAGTAAACACAACTCTCAAGTACTATCCCTATGGTGGGCTACTCCTGCACCCTGGGGGCCAGATGTGAAACATGCGGCCCTGTGCCATCATCCTCTAGAGTTCAATTTGGGGAAGTGACCAGAGCCAAGCTGACTTTTGCTCACCCTGATTGCTGATGCCAGAGCAGGTCTGTTCCACCCTAGGCCAAGAGAGCTCCTGGAAGCCTGGCTTACCACGGGCACAAAAAAGGGAGAGGTCAGCTCCAGGCTGAGCTAAGAGCCTTTGCCCATGGATACCCCAACTTGGCCTTACTTATCACCATAAGACCTGCCAAAGAACAACCCAAAAAAAACAAAATTGGAGCTGTGCCTCCAAGTGGTAGAGCTCTAGCATTGAACCAAAGAGCTCAGGGACAGGGCCCCCAAGCTTTGAGTTCAAGACCCCAGCTGACCTTCCCCCATAAAACACAGGTTGTCTAAATGTGAATTAGTATGATTTGTGCAGTATTTCTGAAGAATGGTGATACTGAAGAAAGCACCCTAATTCTAATGACAGCTGAACTTGTGACATACAGCTATGTGCTGAGTCCTTCACAGGGCACTATTTGCTGGGTCCTTCCCACATGGGGGTTTTGTGCGGAGTCCTCAAAAAGGTGCTGTTTGGTGAGTCATCCCAAAGGGTGCTATGTGCTGAGTCCCTGAGAAGAGTGGGCCATCCTGGGTTTTTCAAAGGGTGCTGTGTGCTGAGTCCATTACACAACGTACTGTATGCTGAGTCCCTCAAAAGGTGTGGTGAGCTACTGCATCCCAAAGGGTCCTGCTATGTGCTGAGCCCTTGCGAAGAGAGGGATGAGGTGAGTTTTTTGAGTGCTGTGCGCCGAGTCCTTTACACAGAGGGCTGTGTACTGTACTTCAAATGGTGCTGTTTGCTGATTGCTTCCACAGTATGGTATGTGCTGAGCCCTTCAAAATTGTTCTATGTGCTGATTTTTTCGAAGGGTGCTGTGCACTGGATGTTTTACACAGGGTGCTTTATACTCAGCCCTTCAAAGGGTGCTGTTTGCCGAGTACTCTACCCAGCATACTACATGCTGAGTCCTCAAAGGGAGCTGTGTGCTGAGTCCTTTACACAGGGTGCTTTGTGCTGTTTTTGGAAGTGTGCTGTGTGTTGAGTCATCCCAAAGGGTGCTATGTTCTGAGTCCTTGAGAGGTAGTTATCCCCAACACTCACACACACACACACAAACACACATACACACACAAGTTTCACTATGCACCTGCTTGGTGTGTGGAGTGGAGGGGGATGGAGGAGAGTCTCCTCCAGGGGTGGGGCTGAGGGGAGATTCGATCTCCCGGACCAGTACTGGGGGTGGGGTGTAGTGCTGAGCTGAGGTAAGGCTGCAATTGCCATGGTCTGGAAGCCTCAGGGCCCAGTCAGGGCTGCACTTGTGGCCAGGGCTGGGGGGCTGGGCCCAGGGGAGGAGGGGCAGGGCCCAGGGGCACACTTTGGTGGCAGCAATGGCCAGGGGCCCAAGGGGGTAGGGGTGTGTGCGCAGTAGGGGCGGGTTGGCCCAGGAGAGGAGTGTGGGGCAGAAACAGAGCTGGGAGAAGAGCGAGCATGAGCACAAGCACCAGTGGAAACGGCTTCAGTGGCTGGCGGCTGCTCCGATCATAGAGTGGGTCCTGGCTGGTTGCATAGAGCGTGCAGAGCCTGCATGGCAGGCTATGGCCGCGTGTAGCCCCTCGGAGACATAGCAGCCATGGCGGCCTTGAGTCTGAGGTCCCGGTTAGGGGAGCACGGGAGAGTGAGCAGCTGCTGAGGCAGAGACGGCGGCCACAGAGGAGGAGGCCATTGAGGGGGCGACAGCGGCTGAGGAGAAGGAGAAGAGGCTGAGCGCTGCCCGGCCATGCACCAGCGGACACCCCCGCTCCTTCCCAACAGCGCTGCCTTTCAAACATGGTGCTGCAGGCTCGGACTGGTGGAGCCTCTTGCAGTCACCTGGTGGAGATGGCGCACCCCTGTGGGGCTTGTGGCCTTGACTTGGTCCCCGCCCCGGGTCCTCAGACTCAGGTCGCGCACCCAGAGTCGCAGCCTACAGCTTCTCCCAGCAGCTCACGTGAGTGGCCGCCCTGCAGGCCAGCACCTGGCGTGACCCCTGCACCTTGTGACTCCACCACTCTACCCCTTCCACCCCACCCCCGCGGACCCTGAACCTTACCTCTCGCCTCCCCTCTCCTGTCCTACCTGCATCTCCCCAGCACCCCACAGTCCGCCCTGGCTCTGCCACAAATGCACCCCAGGGGTGGGGGTTGGAGCTGGGTGTTGACCTGGGGAACCCAACCCCATCCCTAGCATCCAGTGTCCCAGGAAAATGGGAGCTGCAGGGATGGGTGAGGAGCACCCATCCAGGGGCACCACAGAGCCCCTGGTCTGGAGCAGTGGGAGCCACACAGCCATGCATCTGCACCCTTCCTCTCCCTGGTGGGAACCTGCTGCCTTTAGTCAGAGATGGGGAGTAGCACCTCCACACCTGCCTTCTTAGATCTTTTCCTTTTTGCTGGGGAGGGGGGTGTTGGATACAGAAGATAGGCCCCCTTGCTGTGTGAGCCCTTGTTTTCTGTGCTCAGTCACCCTTTCACCTGAGGACATTCCCAGAAGAGCCCACTAGAGAGGTGAGGGCACTGGGGTCAGATAGAAAGTGGATATTTGGGAGAAACACACACCCCCTCTGAGAGACATACACCAGCCTGTACCCCCAACCCCAGCTGTCAACAGTTCTGACTGGGTGATCACATTTCCCAGCTCTGCCAGCTTCTGGTAGTGCTCCCAGTCCATCTGGTCTCCTTGTCCTCCCCAAGAATCTGCCAAGTCGCCCCAAAGTATGTAGGCTGAAAGTAGGGACTCTATCCATGTATATAGACTTTAGGACCCCATCAAAGTCCCCAACAACGCCCCCACCCCAGGTCATACACCACTCTGGAGGCACCATGACCCCCTGCTTTGTATTCTGTCCAGGCTCTGAGGAGCCATGTGTCTCGGGACTCCTTCACCCAGCGTCCTGGCCTAGGGTTTTGGTGAATGAGGAGTCAAAGCTGGATGTTCCCAAGAGGAAGGGTCTGGCAATGGAGAAAGGGGGAGGCAGGATGGTTCTGCATAATTAGAGCATTGTTCCCCTTGGGTGGTTGCCCCTGGTTCTGACAAGGGAACCCCTCTGCTCAAGCTGGTACATTGCTCAGATGAGAAAGTAACAAACTCCAGAAAGGCACTGCTCTGAGTCTGTGTTTATGTGTTGTGTGTGTGTGTGTGTGTGTGTGTGTGTGTGTGTGTGTGTGTGTGTGTGTGTGTGTGTGTAAGAGAGAGAGATGAGTCTTCTGTCACTGATTTAGATTTGTGTTTGTGTTTCTGTGTGTGTGTGTGTGTGTGTGAGTGTGTGTGTGTGTGTGTGTGTGTGTGTGTGTGTTTGTTGGGAGAGCAGGGAGGATGAGAACAATGAAAATATATTTAAGTCACTGGGTCTAGAAAGAGCAAAAGCATTTTATTTGTTGTTCTTTTTTCATTAATGCCCATTAGGAGACCAGCCACAATTTTTGTTTTCTCTTTCACCGTTTCATGGCTCCTTTAGGGAAGGTTTCAGTAGATGTTCCTTTCCACCTCTTTCTTCCCCTTTCCTGCAGCCCACAGTAACTCCTGGGCCTGAATGGGTCTCCCCTAGGAGGCCTGTGTGAACCACAGACCAGTGTGGACACCTGCTCTTCTGTCTTTAGCCAGAAGGCTCATGAGGCTACTGTGACCACAGCCGCACTCATCCAGCCAGACAGTCTGCTCTGGTGTGTATAGTTGGAGCTAATTCAAGGTTGGGAATGAGTCTGCCAAACATAAATAGGGAACGAGATGGGGGTAGTAGGGCAGGGGCTGTGAATCTAGGAGGGTCTGGGAAGTGACGATCGGTGTGACATGGCAGATGGTTCACCACGACCAAGGATGAGAGGGGAATCTTACCCAGGGTATTGGCGGTGTACATCTTGGCAGGGGGCTCCAGGCCCCCAATGGTGGCATGGATTCCCTCCAGGGGCAGTGCACTGGTGGGCAGTCCTCCCTGGAGTTCTGCAGACTCCAATCTGTGTCCCTCCTGGGCTGTTTCCAGCTGCGCAATGGTAGGCAAGTGTGTTCCCTCTGCTGGAGCCTACTTGGGATCAGGACATGGCAGTTACCTGAGGCTCTCTGAATGCCATTTTCTATAACCTGCTGTAGGCTGTCTGGAAGGAAAAGGGGACCACTGACTTTGGAAACCTTTAAGTTTGATTGGGACATGTGAAATGCCAGGTTTTCCAGGGTTTTTCCTTGAAGCTGGCAATTTCTACTAATGCTTGGGATTCTGGGTCAAATTAGATGGACCATTTCAGCCACCAAACAATGACGTTCAAAGCAGCACAAGCAGAGTTCCCAAGCCAGATGGTCTCCTGCTATGAACGTCGTGCCTTGACTGCCTTTCTCTGACAGCTGCCGATACTTCTCAACCTCTCTCTAGGGTGATCACTACAGTCGAGGATGTCATGGGGAGCAGAGATTGTGACCTTGTTATCTGCAGCCTACTAGCTGTGAGTAGAGACAATTCCCAGGAACTGTACTGGACTCTGGGAGATTCAGAGACCTGGGATGCCTCAGGGGTCCTATCTCTGGAACATGAAACTTGGGGGCCAGATATGGTGGACCATCCTGTCTGGCCCCAGGGAGTGGAGAGGAGGCCCCTTGAGCCAGGCTTTCACCTCAGGGCAACCTTGTTCACAGCTGAGTGGGGAATTGAGTGCCACACAGCTGGTCAGTGGCCGGACAGAGATCTTTGAGAAGATAGGCATCCCAGAGGCCCCAAAATACAGTGAGTACATCATGGCTCACATCCTTGGAACCAAAACAGTTAAGTGCGGTGGCACCAGGAGGGTGGGAAGAGGGAGGAGGTAGAACTGTTGGACAGCTACATCAGGCTTTGCCCTCACCCAGGATGCTTACCTGAATTGGATGGGACTTTTCTGTAGTATTGTCATAGACAGATGCTCATTCGTTTATCCAACAAACCATTACAGTGTGTGCCAGGTCTTGGTGGGGGAAGAGGAGGGGGTCATACACGATGAAAGGTTCCAGTGCTGGTTCCACAGCACATGAAGAAATCGTGCAACAAGTGTAGGATTATGAAACAAAACATGGCTTTCTTTCATCATTAACCTATCCCCATGAGGAAGGGGATCCTTCACTGTATTCAGTCTTGCAGCTGGGGAAAATGAGGCATTGAGAAGCCAAGTGACCTACTCTTGACTTCCAGCTGACAGGAAGCTAAGCCTGACTTCTCTGCCATACTTCCTAGGACAGTGGGTGTTATTCAGTCCACTTCTTGTGGTGGGACTTCCACTTTTTCATTTTTGAGGCTTGAATTTGAGGCCTGGATGCTGTGCCTGAGCTCCTTAGATCAAGGCTAGCGCTCTACCACATGAGCCACAGCATCACTTCCGGTTTTCTGTTGGTTCTTTGAGTATAAGAGTCTCACAGACATTCCGGTCTGGGCTAGCTGTGAACCATGATCTTCATATCTCAGCCTCCTGTGTAGTTACGATTATAGGTCTGAGCCACCAGCACCTGGCTTAAGTGTAATTCTGGCCCTCTCTTCCTCTTTCTTTCTCTCTCACCCCCTCCTCCCCCTCTCCTCTCTCCCTCTCTTTTTCTCTCCCCACTCTTTCCCTCTCTCTCTATCCCTCTCTCTTTCTCTTTCAGGAACTGGTTGAATAGGTGCTGGAGGAGGTGGCCCAGCATCCCCATGTGGCTGGAACCCAAGGTGTCCCTCTCATTCTGGAGGTGGGCTGAGGGTCAGGAGCTGTTTTGCTCAGCCTGTTGAACTAGCTTCATGAGGTAAGCCCCTCTGTACCCTGGCTAGACTTTGATGGCTATTCATTGTCCATCCCTTGATTCCTTCCTCACATCCCTCTGCTACACCGTTGAAGGAAAGTGGATGAGGAGATGTTGCCTTGTCCCCCTGCCCAGCACGATCCCGGGACTCTGACCCATACCCCCACCTATCTGGTCAGGGCCTGGCTATAAGACAATGAAAACACTCCTTGTCTACTACCCTTTGCTGGCGAGTGTAGTTTTGGTTAGGGGGGTGGGGTGCAGAGGAAAGTGCCCAGACCTGACACCTCCCGGAGGACATTTGTTCTTGTGACAGAGCCAAGTCATTGCTATGGATAAGGAGGAAGCCGCATGGTGGTGGTCAGAAGCTCATGGCTCCCACCCATCATCCTGGCTGTTCGGGAGGCTGAGGTTTGATGGTCATGACTCAGAGCCAGGCCGGGCAGGAAAGTCCAGGAGATTCTTATCTCCCATAAACTACCTCCCTCCCCAAACCCACACACAAGCCAGATGTGCTGTGGCTCAAGTGGTAGAGCCACAGCCTTGAAAAAAGAATCTCAGGGATAACACCCAGACCCTGAATCCAAGTCCTAAGACTAACACAATCATAAAATAAATGAACAGTGTACAACTTTTATCTGACTACCAAGAAAGATGGATACAGTTTTCTTCTGTACTTGTAGCCAAAGGTAAGGGGCTCCCCTTGATGTTCCCCTAAACCTCTCCTCTCCTTTATCTGTCCAGGCTTAGGTTGCAGGACAGAATTCGGATCATCCCCTTGGATGTGACCTTAGCTACCCTCCCCCAAACACCTTCCTTGGGGTCAGGATCCTGGATACACTCCCTGCTGGGAGGATGAGGCACTGCAGAGATGAGGGTAGGTATCCCCAACACTCTCTCTCTCTCTCTCTCTCTCTCTCTCTCTCTCTCTCTCTCTCTCTCTCTCTCTCTCTCACACACACACACACACACACACACACACACACACACACACACACAAACACAAATACCCCTAAGCCAACTCAGACTAGCCTTTTCCAAAGACACTTTATCTCCTTGGATTAACTGACCTAAGAGAGAATTTTGATCCCCTGTAATTGATTATTTTAACTTGGGCTTGCTAGATGACAGGAGATAAACAGGAGCAAAAAAAAAAAAAAAAACAAACAACCTTTGGTGCCCATCACCTGGTGCTCAGGCTCATGCCTGTCATACTGGCTACTCCAGATGCTGAGATCTGAGGATCACAGTTTGAAGCCAGCTATAAGCTGGACAGCCCGTAAGGAGACTACTCTCCATGGAACCACCAAAAAGCTAGAAGTGGAGCTGTGGCTCAAGTGGTAGAGCACCAGCCTTGAGCAATAAAACTCAGAGAGCAGCTCCCAGATCCTCAGTTCAAGCCCACACAAAGAAATGGCCCCATCTTGTTGCCCACACATTGCCAGGGCCTCAAGCCCCCTCTCATGGGGTGTGATACAACACCTGTCCCTGGGTGGTGTATCAGGGCCTCCAGAGATCTGGTGGTGGAATCCAGGCCTTTCGCTTCATGCACTCTCAACCCACACTGGCTGGAATGCAGAGCCTGACAAGCCGGCAGCCTGCAGAGTGGAGAGGCTCCTGCTCTGCCAAGGTGATCGGAATGGTCTTCTTGGAGGCAGCACTTGAAAAGGGGGTCTTGCTTAACAAGGAGTATCTGACAGGAAGCACAGAGTACAAAGGTGCTGAATATGATGGGCAACACAGCAGAGTATGTTCATTTCTAGCCAGGGCTGCTGTTGAGAGACTCGGTATAGATGTGTGACTTGGTATAGATGTTGGAGACTGTCCTGAGACAGCCTGAGGGGTCATAGAAGAACAGCTATCCAGGGCTGAGATTGTGTCTTAGAGGTAGAGGGCTCACCTAGCATGCAAGAAAGCATGGGTTGGATTCCTAGGTCCTGCATACACAGAAAAAGGTGGAAGTGGCACCATGGCTCAGGTGAAAGAGTGGTCCCCTAGAGACAAAGAAAGTCGGGGACAGCGCTGGGGCCCTGATGTCAGGCCCTAGGGCTGTCACCATAAAACAGTTCTCCCAGGGACCTTTGTGACATTTGGATGGCTATGCCCTGAAGCTCTCAGTAGATCCATCCATGCTTTGTGTCTCCTTTGACAGAGGGGAGCTGGATACTCCTTCTGCCATGGGCACCCCTGGGCCCGGTTATCAGCAACCCTCCCAACGTCTTCCACCGGGACATGGAGCAGCTGGCCCCAGCAAAAAGTATATGCCTATAGGGTAATATTTTGAAGAGTGCATTGGAAATATTCTAAATATAATAATTAAGTTGAGCAATTTCACATTGACAGTAATTAACTAGAATAATTTAATGCTAATTGGACGTTTGTCTTTCTAAATAAACAAAACCTATTTCTCCTTTTACTTTATCAGGGAAATATCTGAGCAAAAAATGGAAATAAACATATGACTCTATAACAACTGGAATGAATTTTTGCCTTTTTATTAGCAAACATTAACTTTACACAGTATTTTATTGTGTTATACACATATGTCCATATAATGTAGCTTGCTAAATTTTATTCCTTTTATTAATTTCATTAGCCTATTTTTATACTTATGTTTTATTATGTCATACCAACATATTGAATATTTGAACATATTTACTGCACAGTATTTCTCTTCATCTCCTCTCTTACTTTTTTCCAAATTAAATCAGCTCTATCTTTTACACCTGGGTTATTCATTTTATTTTCTGGGTTATTCATATTTTCATATGAGAAATCTAGTATTTGTTTTTTACAGTATGGATAATTTCTTTAATATGAATGTTTCCAGTTCTATTTTTTTATTTTGAAAATACTGTACAGAGGGGTTAAATTTACATGGACAAGATAATGAGTATATTTCTTATCAAGCATTGTACCCTCCTCCTTTGTTTCCCCTTCCCATCCCTTCCCATCCTTCCCCCACCCCCCCACCCAATCCTCCCCGCCCCCCTTTCCCGCACGAAAGTTGTAAAGTTCGTTTTCGACATAACGACTTGTACATCTCATTGTTGCAATGGGTCCCCCTGTATCCCTATTTAAACGATTTGTTTTTCCCCTTCCCCTCCACAAATTATACCGACATCAGATACAGTGAAAGCAGGGGTTATACTGTGGGGGAGGGACATACAAAGCAACAAAGAAATAATCTTATAAATGTGTAAGAAACAATCGCATGAAAGAAAAAAAACATTTGAATACATATCTTAGGGTTCATTTCCCTAACATCACCTTATCTGACCTTTTCTGCTTGACTCAGACATATACTAGATATTGCATGGGACCTATGTTTCTTTGGGCCTGGCTTACTTCACTTAATATAATTTTTTCCAAGACTTTCCATTTCCTAACAAATGGGGCAATGTCATTCTTTCTGATGGATGCATAGAATTTCATTGTGTATATATACCACATTTTCTTGATGCATTCATCTACTGAGGGGCACCTGGGTTAGTTCCATATCTTAGCTATAGTAATTAATGCTGCAATAAATATAATCGTGCTGGTAGCTTTAATGTGGTCTTATTGGTAAACATTTGGGTAAATACCCAAAAGTGGGATTGCTGTGTCATAGGGGAGCTCTATGTGGAGTCTTTTGAGGAACTTCCATACTACTTTCCAAAGTTCTATCTATTTTCTTGAAGATGATATTATTTCATAATTATGTGTGGCTAAATAGTATATCATTGTGTATATGCATATATGTATTACAATTTCTTTCTTCAATGAGTGATTAGGGAAAATGTAGGTTGATTCTGTAGTTACTTATTTTTTTATGTGAGAGAAGGAAGGATGCATATAATGATGCTTGGAATGAGAAACATTCTCTTTAAGCAGGCACTCTCATATTTGAAACATCCTCTCAGCTACTCTTTCATCAGTATTTTAATAGTGAATTGAATTAAAAGAATAAAATTTATCTACTTTTGCAAAGATGTTTTTTTCAGTACCTATAATATTTTTATTATAATGTTATGTTTACTATGTCATGTGAGTATGGGGATGTATGTGAAGATGAAAATCTAGGAATGTTTGTATACGTAGCTGACTCAAAGGAAACAATGTATGTGAGATACAGGATTCAAATAAAAGTTTGAGACCTGTAAGTTGCTAAATTGATGTATATGTCCAGTTTGTGGTGTGTGATTTCAAGATTACATTTTGGTAGATTTCTTACCAAGTAAGTAGATGTTTCAAACCCCAAATCTTAAGGAATAAAATAATCATTGTCTTAGTATTCCAGACATTGTCATAAGTGGAAAAAATGATTGAAAGTATGATGGGTCAATAGTAAGCCTTTAGACACTCTACATTTTCCCCCAAATCTTCAGATGTACTCTTTGGATATTAATTACAAATGTATTTATAAACATTGATATAATATGATCTTATACATAAATATATGTATATATTATAAATATATCATATATAGTTATATTTTAAATGTGTACCATAAATATTGACTTATATTTAAATGTAATTCATCTCATCATTTATACATATATATATATATATATATATATATATATGCATACTTTTTTTTTTGGTCAGTTGTGGGTCTTGAACTCTGGGCTTGAGTGCTGTCCCTGTGCTCTTCAGCTCAAGGCAAGAGCTCTACCACTTGAGACATTTTGCCAGTTACAGTTTTCTGGTGGTTTATTGGAGATAAGAATCTTTGGAATTTCCTGCCTGGGCTGGCATTGAACTGTGACCCTCAGATCTCAGCCTCCTGAGTAGCTAGGATTATAGGCATGAGCCAAGAGCTCCGGGCTATATTTACATCCGAGATTTGTTAGTGGAATAAAGGGTACAGAAACTATTATTCTTATCACAAAATGACTTCACACTTACAGGTATAATTATAAGAAGAAAAACGATAAATATTCACAGTGGCACAAAAATCCCTTAGGTGCCTAACAAGACAGCACGTTTTTCCAGACACTGCATGTGGTGTGAGCTCTTTGCAACCCAAGCGACTGTAGAAGATATTGCACCCTAAACAAAACTGACAATTGCATGAACCCAGTCCTCTATGACAGATTTAGCCAGGCCTATCTTAGAGATTCTTGTTAGGGACATGATGAAAAATTTATAGTTTAATTGTGATTATAGAACTCTTTTATACATGTCACTCAGCCATTAACTATATTTAACATAGTTCCTTTTGCTCTAACTTATATTTTCATGGCTTAGGAAACTGTTTTTTGTTTGTGAAAACTTAGCTGTTCACTATATAGACATGAGTTTTTAATCCTTGAAATTACTGTCTGCATAGTGTTCTATGAGATGAGCTTCTCTTTACCATATCATAGGAATAAACTTACTCTGATTCAAACTTGGACAACAGCTACCTTGTTCTCTCTCCTAGAAAACCATCTGCATAGACTTCTTTACATGTAAACAGACCCTCATTTACTTGCAAAAGTCTGTCAGTGAGTCAAACCTAACTCACCCAAGTGAGGTGAATTCCTCTGTCATGCTTCCTTTACTTTAAAAATGGTAAGAACTGTACAGCAATGTGCATACTTTTTAATGTGAAGTGTGACTCCTATTTTCCATAATGTGAATCAAGCAGAGGAATCAATTTAAGATGTGAAAGAACCTTACAAAGAGTCTTGGACCTTGAAAATTGCCCTGGGTATGAATTTTTGGAGAAATATCCCTTCTAAGACAAAGGACTCAGTTTTTTTTTTTATATTGTGCTGGTACTGGGGTTTGAACTCCTGGCCTTGAGCTCTATCTGGGCTTTAATTCTCAATGTTTGCTCTACACCACCTGAGCCACACCTTCACTTCTTCCTTTTACCACAAGTGCAGAAAAGAATCTCTTAGGTTTATCTACTTAAAATAGCTTGGAGTTGCAATTGTCAAATTTGAACCTACTGAGTATCTAGGTGTAAGCCACTGGTGCTGTGCTAGAACTCACTTCTTAAGAATAAATAATCACAAAAAGAGGTGCAATAAATATTTGTTCAATTATGTATGTGTTGACTGATAAGCCAAATCACTTGCTACTGGAAAAGAAAAAGAGAGAAGATAGAGATTAATATGGAGGAGAGAGACACAAAGAAAGAAGGGATGGGAGGGTAAATGAGTGGAGGGGAGTGAAAGGGAGGATATGAGAGGAGAGGGTAGCTGGGTAGAATTGTCTACTGCTCACTAAGGTATTGTTGGACAATCAATGCCGTTGCATTTATGTAGCCAAAGCTTTATATTTTTGGTAGTAAGTTGATATATAAAATACCAATTTACAGGTAGTAACCTGTTAGTGTGCTTCCTCCTGCACCAAGGAAGCCACAGTTAGGTTACTGTTACAGATAAGGCAAGAGTAAGCAGTTTAAGTTATTCTGAGAAACAATAATTGACATACTAAGAATGTTCCCTTGTATGGTGAAGTCAAGCATCACTCTTTTCCCTGCTACAGTCTTCCTCTCAACAAGAATAGCAAAACCAGAAGAGGAAGGAGATATCTGAGTAATGATCATCTCTCTGTTTAACCTCATCCCTTGGCCTCTCAAACAATAAAGCCAATGGAGACTTAACCTGAACTAATGGGGAAAATGGGGGGAAAAGTTCAGTCTAACTTATTGTGAAACTTTTAAAATAATTGGGGCTGTATTTCAAATACTGAAATAAAACTTTTTAAATTATTAATAAAAAGTTACTCGAAACTTATTGAAAATTTAAGACTACAGGGCTCACTACATAGTGGAATCTGCATAGGTAAAACTGACTCGTGCTCCTATCATCAGAAATTGAAGATTGTCCCTAAACATAGACTGCTGAAGTGATAAGCGATGGAAATTCATGATGGATAGCATAATGCTGAGAGCATGGAAATTATTTCCTTTCCATCTTCAGTGTGTAGAGAAGAAAAAAGCTCTATAGGATGGTCCTGAAGGTGCAATTCTAAATTTAGGACAGAAGGTGAATAGTAAAATAGACCTATCTCAGCCATTCAGAGATTAGAAATGTGGAGAAATATATTCATTTATGTGGTCAAACATGGAAGAGAGGATGTGGCAAGCCCATAGCCAAATGCCAAAGGTAGAGATATTTAACAAAACACCATAAATTTGAAACAAGTCTTAAAAGGGGAGCTAGGCTTAGAGGAAATAGGGCAGAAGGATGGAGAGGGAAATGGTGGACTAATACAGTCATAACACTCAATGTACATATGTGAGAATATAAGTAGGAAACTTGAAGGGATAGGTGGGGTTGGGGTAAGGGAAGGAAGAAAAAAGGAAAATTTGACAATGATCCAGATGCACTGAACATTGAAATGCACGTACACTCTATTCAACACTGACATGATGAAGCAAAACCCCTTTGCACAACTTGCTAAAGATAATTTTTTTTGAAGTTTTAATATTAAAAGACCAGAAGCATAAACCTTTAGAGATAAATAAGAGGATAGTATTGACATATTGTTGAGGCTTGTGTTCCCAAAATTGAAACAATTCCCAAAATTGAATATATTTAAAACATTAAAACTTTGAACGAACCTTAACACTTGCTGCAGTGTTCATTATGACAGGTGCCTTGTATAGAATAATTGAATTCCTCCTCCTACACATTTCTTGAACAACAAATATCTGGAATTATTTTGTTTTTGACATGTCAATCTTGACTTTATTCTTAAATGTGTGCTTATGTAAGAAATATATGGTTGTAAAATTTCATGACAATTCTTTTGAACTTCCTTTTTGTTGAATCGTCTAGTTTAATAAAATCCAATTGCACTTTTGATATAAAAATATTTTGTGCTCAATTCAGAATCACATACACTAACATTGGAACGATACAGAGAAGATTAGCATGGCACCTGTGCAAGGACGACATGCAAATTCGTGGAGCGTTCCATATTTTTACAACAACAGATGCTGGAGGGGATGTGGCCACAAGGGAACCATACAGCATTCTTGGTGGGAGTGTAAACTTGTTCAACCACTTTGTAAAGCATTATGGAGGTTCCTCAAACGATTCCACATAAAGCTCCCCTTTGACCCAGCAACCCCACTTTTGGGGATTTACTAAATGATCACAAAAAGACCATACTAAAACTACCAGCTCAACTATGTTTATTGCAGCATTATTTACCATAGCTAAGATATGGAACCAACCCAGCTATCCCCACTACATGAATGGATCAAGAAAATGTGGTGTATATACACAAGGGAATTCTATGCCTCCATCAGAAAGAATGACATCACCCAATTTGTTAGGAAATGGAAAGACTTGGGAAAAAATTTATTATGTGAAGTAAGCCAAGTCCAAAGAAACAGGTCCCATGGTTTCCCTTATTTTCAATAACGAATATATGTCTAGGGCAAGCAGACAATGTCAAAAACTATGTTCATATGAACAGATATGATGATGTTAAGGGAATTGAACTCCAAGATAGGGAAACAAGTATTTTTTTTGTTTGTTTCTTGCTATTGTTTCTAACGTACTTATAATGTGCGATGTGAATTTTTGTTTCTTTGTATGTTCCTCCCCCATGCTATAACCCTTGTTTTCACTGTATTTGAAGTTGGTGCATGTGCCTCTTGTATTTACGCTTCTCTAATTTGGGGAGGGGAAGGGAAAAGATGCATGCGTGCAAACGCATGTGCATGCATGTGTGTTGGCGTGCTCAGAGTTTGAAATCAGGGCTTAAAGGCCATGCTAGGTCGTTCCTCTCTAGGTTGGTGAGGTACTATATGAACTACATTTTCTTTCCTGGGTCTTTGCTAGTTCATTAAAAATTTTGAAAAATAATTTCATGAATTTTTTTGTTTGTTTTGGAAGCCCTGATTGGCTTCCAATGGTTATCCACAGATCTCAGGCTCCTGAGTAGATATCCCAAGTAGATAGGATTATAAGTGTGACTAACCAATACAAGGCTTTCAGAATAATTTTAAAAGTAGAAGAAAATTTACTTCATGGGGGCCTGTTTTATTGTCTCCTACTTTTAAAGTATTTTGCATTGATTAAATGTGAATTTATTTCATTTTTGGATTCTTAAAAGAGAGTAAGTGATATTTAAAAGTTTTGGTACTTTTTAAAAAAACTGGAACTGTGGGACAGAAGAAATTTGCCTCTCTTTGGACCTCAATTTAGAAGCTCAGCTCTGTGCATGATAACCCACTGTCACCAACACAGTCTGTGTTGAAGACAAAATGTGACAGAAAACAATCACCATGGGCAATATTTGCTATGCTATTATTTCTTGGAAAATATGAATATTGAATTGAGAGTGTAAGAGAATGGAGAGAATTTACCTACCTTTTGTGTATTGCAGAAAGACTTTTGGAAACTTTGACTCATTTCCTTCCTCACTGTGTGTCTTTGGGCCATGCACTTAGTGCCTTTAATTACAATTTTTCCCAACACTAAAATGGTAATAACATTAGCATTATTGCAAATGTTATCTTAAGAATTAAGAGAAATAAAACTTGTAAAATACTTAACATAAACTTCCATGAATGAGCTTTGAGTTTAGCCAGAAGTTTTTTTTAAAATACTAAATAGAATGTCATAAGTATTACGGAAACCATTACATGTAGTGAGCAACCAGAAGTAATGTTATCTATTGATCATGCTCTGCTTCCAGGGAAGCCAGGTGGATAACTTTTCATGCTGTAAATCAAACTGGTTATCTTCAGTCTTGTTAGTGTAAAAATATCAGGGACATAATAATGAAGGAATGTTGTAGACTGAGATGAAGTCCAAAAGAAAATGTACAGGGCTGGGAAGGTAGCTCAGTGGTAGACCGCTTGCCTTGCATGTCTGAGGCCCTGGGTTCTATTCCCCAGTACCACATAAGCAAAAAGAAAAAAAAGCCGGAAGTGGTGCTGTGGCTCAAGTGGTAGAGCACTAGCCTTGAGCTGAAGAGCTGAGGGACAGCGCCCAGGCCCAGAGTTCAGGCCCCTTGACCGGATCCCCCCCCCCAAAAAAAAGAAAATGTACAAAACTGAGAAAACATAAAAGTATCTGAGCAGTATAGTGTGTTTTACATCATTTAAGTTAAATAACAAAGATAATGAAAACCCAGAAGAATAAATTGTCTTTTTGATATTTTATCATAGGTCTTTCCTCATTCTTGTAGAGGCATCATCAGATGAGAGGAAATGTATTTTTTTTTGTTCGCTTCCTTCCATTTATTCTTTTGTTTGAAATCTGAACTACATGAGACAGAAAGAAACGAAGGGAAATTAGTCACACAGGCTTTGGAAAGAAAAATCAACGTAAAATAAAATACATATAGTCTTGTATAAGGTCTAACTAAATTGAGTTATATAGTCTCAAGCATTAACAGAAAATGATTTAATCAATATCATGTTATTGAAAACTAAAAAATGTTAGGAGTTGCTTAATTTTTTCCTTTCTACTACCTTGAATAAATTATTGCTTTTGTATAGAGAGATTAAAGATGAGATTAACAAGAAACTTGATTAAAAATGGACAAAATTTCTGAATAGACATGTTTTCCAAAAAGCCCTGAAAATTGCCAGTGGGTTTACAAAGTTGTGTTTAATACAACTTCTATACTGGTTTAATGTTTTGTAAGAAAAAGTCATTAGAGAAATGCAATTCAAAATTACTATGATACTACTTCATAACTACTATAACTCTTATCAAAAAAATCAAAGGAACCAGGTGTGATGGTAAAGGCTTGTAATTCGAAGCTTTTAGGAGGTTGGAGTAAAAGGATTTGGGTCTGAGGTCATCTTGGGTATTGCACACAGTAAAAAACTGCCCTTTAAAAAAACTTAAAAAAAAAGTAATAATGTTGGCTGGTGAGAGTGTGGAGAAAAGGAAAATTTCTTCACTCTTGGTCAAAATACAGGTTAGTACTCTCATTGTAGAAAGTAGTATGCAGTTTTCTAAAGAAATTCAAAGATGAAATATCAACTGACCCACCAATCATGTGATTATTTCTCTCTGAGTAACTCATAAATATATCTGTAGTTCATTGTTATTCACATTATTCACAACAACAGCCAAGATATAAATCGAAGTTCAGTGTTCAACTACAGACTATTAAACAACTGTGGTGCATGCACAAATATATTTTTCTGTTTCATCCTTAAAATAGCAAGAGATTTCTCCCATTAGCCACAACTTACAATCACCTGAAAGATGTATTCTAAATGAGGAAAAATGTTGTCTTCTGATATTTGTAAACACACACACACACACACACACACACACACACACACACACACACACACACACACACACACACACACACACAACCTCAAACATTAAGAGTGAAATTTTTTGAAAAGTAAAGCAAAGTGGAATTGCTGGGGCATTTAGGTCACAATGTAGAAGATAGTAGATATACAGGATGAACTGGTATAGAGTTACAATGTACAACATGAGGATACAGGGGACAACACTGGCCTTACATAGGAATGAAGCTAAATAAGTAGGAGTTGTTCTTCCTAGTAAATGTTGCTCTTTTGGATGCTCTTCCTCCAGTAATGGATAAGATGAACATAATTCTTTAAATATATCTGCCTGTTAGCAGAAATAATAACAAACAATAAAGCAAAGCAATAATATTGTATGCTCAACATAGGACAAAATATCAAATTAAAATACATGAGATTATCCTTGGTGTGAACTAATTATTACAAATAAGGGAAACCATGGGAGCTATGTTTCTTTAAGTCCCACCAACAGTGTAATAGAGTTCCCAATTGGCTACATCCATGTCAGCATTTGCTATTGTTAGTCTTCTTGATAATGACCATTCTAACTGGGATGAGGTAGAATCAGTCTTGTTTACTTGTAGATTTGTGGGCACCTTCTAGCTACCATAAATGAATGAATCCATGAAACTTATATTGCTCTGAGTCTGCATTCTGTTCTCTTTGCTCTTAGTATAATTTTACCAAGCCTTTCATTTTCATTAATACTGGTGAAAAGTCATCCTCTCTGATGGGTGAATAGAATTCCACTGTGTTTGTTTGTGTGTGTGTGTGTGTGTGTAAGATCATGATAGGCCCATAAGCCTTCTGTTTCATCTGTAATTTTGTAATTCCATATTAAATTTGGATTGCTTTCTCTACTGCATTGAAAAATATAGTTGGGATTTTGATGAGTATTGCATTGTCAATTTTTTGTCGGCCATATTGCAGTTTCATCATGTAAATTCTTCCAACCAGGAGCATTAAAATATTTTCCATTTTCTTGAGTCTCCTTCAATTTCCCTTTTTAGATTTTTAAAGTTTTCACAGTAGAGGTCCTTCACATTTTTTAGTTACATTAATTCCTAGTTTTGTTGTTGTTGTTTAGTTTAGATTTGATTTGGTTTAGAGGCTAATCCATATGAAGTTGTTTTCTGAATTTCAGCCTGGATATTTCCATTCTTGGTAACACAAAAACTACTGATTCTTGTGGTTTTTATACCCTGCTACATTGCTGAAAGTTAGCATCACCTTTAGTAACTTGAAGGAGGAAGCTATAGGGTCCTTTAAATACAGGATCATTTCATCTGTAAAAAGGGATAGTTTTATGTCTTCCCTATTTGGATCCCCTTTATGTTTTTCTCTTGCTTATTGCTCTTGCTAGAAAGTCCACTACCTTATTGAAGAGTAGTAGAGAGAGTGAACATCATTGTCTCATTCCTGATTTTAATGTCTTCATGCTTCCACTGGGTAAATGCTAATTATCTGTCATATATATACTCTGAATTATATTGAGGTATGTTCCATGCATTTCTAGCTTCTCCGACAATCATAAAGGGGTATTGGAGCTTGTTAAAAGCTATTATTACATCCCTATAGACAATCATGTTTTTCTTTTACCTGCTTCTGCTGATGTTTTGTATTATGATTATTGACAAGAATATTGAATCCAATTGTATCCTAAGATGAATCCTATTTGATCATACAATATTATTTTTTGTTGCTGAAATTAGTTGGTGAGAATTTTATTAAGAAGTTCTGCATCATTGCTTATCAAAGAATTGGGTTCATAGTTCTCTTTCTTTGGTGAGTCCCTATATAATTTGGGGAAGAGTCTAATTCTGCATCATACAATGTGTTCGACAATTCCATTTCCCTTTCTATTCCATTGAAGAGTTACATCTATGTATTGTAAGTTCTTTGCAGGCCTTAATTTCATGGTAAATTTATTGAGTCATAGATTTTTCTGAAATGGGAAGTGGTTTATTGACATTTCATTTTCATTTCTTCTTATGTGTTACTTCTTGCTTCAGATCCAGTATAGGAACGCATCAATTTCTCCAGGATTCTTCAGGTGATTGGCATCAGATTTTCAAAGTGCTGTCTTATAACATTCTCAATTTTGCTTATATCTGTTGTGGTCTCATTTTTGTCTCTAATTTTCTGTATTTGCATGAGTTCTCTTATTGTTTTGTCTTTTTTATTATGAGGTGATATACAGAGAGGTGGGTTACAGTTACATAAATAATGAGTACATTTTTTTCTTCTTCCCCCAACACTGACATCCCACTCCCACAAAGTTGTAAAGTTTATTTCTAACATAGTGTCTAGTGAATATCACTCTTGCTTTGGTTAATCTTTGTCCCACCATTTCTGTGATTTCCCTTCCTTTCCCCAAGTCAGATTAACTTATGAATAAGACAAAGGGTACAGAAATCAAAAACAGTGAGTACAGGGAATAAACCAAAGGGGAAAAACTAAATAGAAATAACTAAAAACAATTCACTATACAATAATCTTCTATCCATTTCTTGGAGCTCATTTTGATAAGCATCATTTTATGGTGATATGTGTATTGCTATTGAGCTACTGTGAATATCCTAGAAATATTCTAGTTTTTCCAAATGAGTGAAAACATGTAGCCTCTGATTCTTTGGGTCTGGCTTGTTTGAATTATTATGTTCCCAAATGATTCCATTTTCTTACAAATGGGACAATGTCAATCATTCTGATGGAAGCATAGAATTTTGTTGTGAATATATACAACATTTTCTTGATCCATCATTGCTGGGTCATAGGGGAGCTCTAGTGAGGAACCTCTATACTTCTTTACAGAGTATTTGAACAAGTTTACATTTCCACCAGTAGTGTAGTAATGTTCCTTTTTGGCCACATCCCCACCAGCCCAGCATCTGTTATTATTAGTTTTCTGCATTCAAACTGGGGTTAGGTGGAATCTCAATTTTGCTTTGATTTGCATTTCTTTTATGGCCAGAAATGTTGCATATTTCTTCATGTGTCTATTGGCCATTCATATTTCTTCTTCAGAGAGGTCTGTCCTTAAATCTTAAGTTCAATTATATTATGAGGGTTGTTGTTTCTATGAGGATTTGTTTTTTGGGGGGCATTAATTTTGGGGCTCTAAGAATATTTGCGATATGAGGACATTGTATGTTGCAGAGCAAATAAAGACCTTCTCCCACTCTGTTAGTTTTCTACTTGTCTTTCTATCTATATAAGTTCTCTTTTTAGTCAGATTTGGTAAGGGTCTGTCAAGTCTGTTAATTTATTGAAAGAACCAGCTCTGTTTTGTTGATCTTTCTATGTTTTATTTTGTCTTTATTTAGTTATTTCTGATTTAATGTTTTATATGTTTCAGCCTACTTACATTTGGACTTGTTCCTCTCTTCAAGGAGCTTTAGGTACATGATAAAAATACTGATTTGAGATTTCCCCAATTGCTTGATGTAGGCATTCAAAGCTATAAATTTTCCTGTAAGTACTGCATTTAATGTGTCCCAGAGGAGCTGGTATTTTGTGTGTTCATTTTTGTTGAATACCAGAAACTTTCAGATTTCCATTCTAATCTCTTCAGTGCCCCACTGGTCATTCAGCAATGTGTTGTTCAGTCTTCATAGGTTTGACAATTTTTTTTGCTTTAGCTGTTTAATTGTAAGTTTATTCTGCTGTGGTCTGACAAGCTATGGGAATTCAATTAATTTTTCTTTTGATTTGGACAGAATTTCTGTATGACATAGGATGGGTTCTGTTTTGGAGAATTTTCCATGACCTGCTGCAAAGAATGTATATACTGACACTGAATGTATATTCTGTAGATGTCTGTTAGGGCAAGATGGT